>NW_014577106.1:169422-177852 GCF_000485595.1 Priapulus caudatus | reverse complement strand
CCATTACCTACTACTTTAGTATATAGTACACCGTAGTAGTTAAGTGCTGTCGGGTACCACGCATTCTTTTGCGCCAATCGTGCCATCTTGTACAACGGTCTCTAGTGGCTCTGTCTAGTGGGCCGTCGGTCCTACACCGTACTGCATGATCAGGTGTGCTGTACCCGTTGTACCGTGCGGCCGCCTTTGATCTGCCTACCGCAAAAACAATTCGGCCGGCGCTCCGCCCCAGAGAGCAACGATACTCAGGTCAACGATTCGTCGTCAACCCTTGACGGTACGCCGTTCTCTTACGCCAATATTCTCTCCGCTACACCCCACCTAAAGTCACTTGCAACTCGAGTCGTACCGAAATCGACTCGGCGCGCGCACGTCTAGTAAGCCGATTTTGCCCTGCTTCTTCTCTGGGCAAAATCGTCTCTCGAACAACCGCCTCCCAAGAGAGATCCGTCGCCCCCCCATCGTATGGGTACGATTATGCGTTACGCAGAAATAAATCACTCGGCGTTGTAATTACATTCAAAATGGT
Organism: Priapulus caudatus; assembly: GCF_000485595.1. NCBI lineage: Eukaryota > Metazoa > Priapulida > Priapulimorpha > Priapulimorphida > Priapulidae > Priapulus > Priapulus caudatus. The sequence goes on along the minus strand of NW_014577106.1, from coordinate 177,323 downwards.
TTTTGTACAAAAACACTAACCAGCGCGCATCAACCAACTAAGAACATATTCCAAGTTACTGACGCATTCGGAGTATTCTGCCGTACGTCATATACTCACAAAGTTTGTCGCAAGCGCCCACATACTCTCTGAATTGGACCGATAACACTCCGTTTTACAATAGACGGAAATGTTCGAAATTGGGGAGCACGCGTATTCGTTTCTACAATGGCGCACAGCGGCTGCGCTGTTCGCCGCTTCGCGCGGAATACTCTGCTGCGGAAAGCGTCGCCACGAGGATTTACGAGAAAAGGACTGGGCCGTGTGTACTTGAATCAGGTCATCGGACGCATGCCAAGAAATTCGATTTGAGGCTGACTCGGTCCCCCAAGTGGAAGTTCGCAGTGCAGGCGTTCCTGTGTGTCTGGTGACGTTGAATGATACGTGTGGTTGTGTTTGTGTGTGTGTGTTGTGTGCGCGTGCCGTGCTGGCGTGTGGCGTGCGGCCGTGCGTGCGTGCGTGCGTTGCGTGCGCGCGTCGCGGTGCGTGTCGTGTGGGGGGAATACACGCGTGGAGCCCTTCACAGGTCCTCGTTCTGTATATTTGCAGCTGCGCTATGACACTGATTACCACGCGCTCACGCGGGAACCTAATTCAGCCTTGATGAATTTCATATTTGTCAGCATGACTAAACAATTTAAAAAATAAGCTAAATCTCGCTGCTGTTATGTGCTTGATCTCAGCTGACCGTTCAATATCGTCCTTGGTCTGTGCTCGAATGACCAAGATCTGAATTCCCGTAACTTATCTATCTACGCCTCATATCCAGCTCAATAATAACCAGTAGGTCCTACATCAGACGTTATAGAGACAAAATGATATCTCGTTATAAGAGCTACGGTGATGATTTTCTGAACAAATGCAGGACATTTCAGTAAAATGTCATTATAACTCTGTCATTCAAAGCCTTTGTTATGTGTCGCGTGATTTTTTTGGCAATGAAATGATCATAATTCTCAAGATTCCGATATATTCCCTATATAGAGCGCTCCGATCGCTACTTTAGTAGCATGCTTAAACGTGTTTTACAATGATACTCGACAAAAAATGTAGATTTCACGCTAAGAATCGTATCCACAGTTTACAACAAGCACATACGAAACTACCGATGCTATACGCTATTAGTAAAATGCAAATCTGTAATTCTATATCTCGAAGCAATTTTGAACAGATCGTTTGTATAGTTATAATTGTATTCATTGTCGGTTCTGTCACCATTTACTCGTCGCCCAACACAATGAGGCAGCACACACAACGCTCATTGCACCGCGGCGCGCAACACATCACCACCCACCCACCACACGACCCCATCAGCACACACAATTTGCACACACATCACAGGTCATTCTGCCTTATCCCCACCGCGCATTGGCACATGCAACCACGTGCATCGCACACGTGCGCTACGCGCACTGGTGTCCCTCGTTCGTATCTCTCGCCTCGACCCGAGGTATTTTGCGGCCCTCGCTCACTATTGTCACGGCACGTCACGTTGCGCGACTATGAAAATGTGCCAGTTCCAGAGATGTATATGCGCAGCAAGCAAAAGCTATCCGAGACATGGTCGATATCATATTCACATTACCATAGCCATCTTCGTCTTGCCTAACGTTTATATAATATTATATATATTATCTATATATAATACGACTAGGGAAGGGGAGCTGTCGTAATCTTCCAGTCGGAACGAGAATTTGCAAAATAACCATGCGCATGCGCCGCTCTCTCCGCGATAGATAGAATCATAAGTGAAATGCTGCATGTATATATATGAAATATATATATGTAATATATATAATATATATAATATATATATAAGAGAGAGAGAGAAGAGACGGAGAGAGAAGAGAGATAGATAGAAGTAGATAGAGAGAGAGAGAGAAAGAGAGAGAGAGAGAGAGAAAAAGAGAAAGAGAGAGAGAGAGGGAGCGAAACCGACAGCCGAAAAGGTCGCGCGAGCAACTTTCAGGTTCGGCGACACCCGCATTCTAACAGGAGCAGCATAACGCATTCAGTCAAGGTTACCAGTATAAGCTTCGTGGCTAGAGCTGGTATTAGCAAACGCGAGACGTGGATCAAGTTTTACACTGCGCGGTCCTTCTTGTCTTAAGTGTGCAATTTAAACAGCAATTTAATACAAAGCAATTAACAAGCAAAGCAATTAGTTCATTAAATATACAATACAAAGATTTCGGTTACGTGCATTATAATTACCAATGACAGTTGCATTAGTCATGTCACTAACGAGGTCTGTACGAGAAGTTACCGCAGTTCTCTACTTTCATCTATAAATTATTCTCTACGGGAATCAGGGCCGGTCGTGTTGGTGACTTGCTGAGGATAATAACAGCCAGTATAACTGTCTGCAGCATCGTCACCCCACTCACACATATAATCCTTCCTCTGTGGTCGCGCCGCCATCTCCGGGGCTTTCACGGCAGCCTGACCAGGGATCGTATTTGGTTGCCGAGAAACAGACGGATGGCAGGTCGATGCTATGCACATCCTCCTGTGAGAACTGCTGATGCCGTTCGATTATGTATCACGATGAGATTTAACCCCCCCCCCGCCATCGGCAGAGTTCCAACGCGGATTTCTCTTCTCATTACGCATACGGCCCTTCGCAGAATGTACCAGCCGGATAACCGCATGGCTGTATGTAGAACCGGAGACCTACGCATATCAATGCAATATGTTCTCCGGTATACTATCTAATACCTAACTATTTGTGAATGTGCCTCTGTTTGATCTGTTATCCATGCAAATGCAATACGAGCACTCTAGAAATGTCAAAGACGTTCAATAGGGGTAAATTCTGGTGTCGATGTCATGGACACATTGGATTTGACCATCCGAGGTCATCTAAGGCCAAAAACGGAAACACCGAAACCTACTGGCCCATGCAGCAGCATTAAATAAACGCCTCCCCCCCTCAGCAACACTAATAAAACGGGCCCCTCCTGCCAGCACGCATTAAATAAACGGTAATTGCACTTCCATTGACTCGAATCTACTCGTTACAATGTCGGCGTTCGCATTGCGTTACTATGCAGGCTAACAATCATACTTAACGATTCAGTAGACGCTAATGAAATTATCATATATAGATGACTAATAGATAGATAGATAGATAGATAGATAGATAGATCGATAGCTAGATAGATATACTAAGTAGATACGATAGATAGATCAGATAGATTAGATAATAGATAGAAGATAGATAGATAGATAGAGTAGCGAGATAGATAGTAGACTAGATAACTTAGATAAATAAATATAAGATAGATGATAGATAGATAGCTAGATTATAGATAGATAGATAGATAGATAGTATAGATACTAGATGATAGATAGATAGATTAGATTAGATAGATAGATAGATAGTATAGACTGGATAGATGGATAGATAGATAGATCGAAAATAGATAGATCGTATATATAGATAGATAGATAGATTAGGATAGATAGATTAGATAGCTAGATAACTAGATAACTAAATAGTACGATAGATAGATAGATAGATAGATAGATAGATAGATAGATCAGATAGATAGATAGATAGACTAGAAGTAATGGATAGATGGATAGATCAGATAGATACGATAAAATAGATACTGATGATGGGGAGATGAGATAGATAGATATGATAGATAGATAGATAGATAGATAGATAATAGATAGATGGATAGATAAGATTGATGAGATAAATAGATAGATAAATAGAATATATATATATATATATATATATATATATATATATATATATTCATACATATATATCATATATCGTATATATATATATATATATAATAATAATAATATTATCGCAGATTGAATGATTAAGTGAACATTTTGTGCATTATAGGATGACCGATGCACGACAGATGGCAGCACGAGCGATGCTGGCAGCAACCGCACTACTGCAGATGTGAACGTCAACGGCGACACGAGGATTTCACGAGATAAGCAATTCATAGAGACCACATATCGAAACATGCGCCAGCGTCGTGCCTCTCCAAGACGCCTGCGCGAGAGCAACTGGATTCGAGTGTGGAACTGCATCACGGGCGTAAAAAAATACAACGTATCGATGCGCGGAAACGCCCTCTCGCGGCGAAAATCTATTCGCTGTATGGGAAAACGACTTGACAAGACGGGACGCGCAAACAGTGTGAGCAAGATCGACAAAATCGCGCGCATTTTCTTCCCGCTCAGCTTTAGCATCATCAACTTCTTCTACTGGACACTTTATCTGAATATTGGCAACAGCTGACGCCAGGAGGATGAGCAGGAACCGGCTAGACAAGTGATCGACACTCCACACTAGCTGCTCCTCTCATCGAATTCACGCACCGACATGTTCTCATCCAGGAAATACACATGTACTAATACGGACCCGATGCGAATCACGACTTTGGAAGCAATATGTATATATTCTATATATCCTATATATGCATATGTATATATGAATGAGTTTATATAGACTGTTGCTTTTGTAATGAGTTTGCTTTTCTAGAATAATACAGGAAACACATATATACGGAACCGATAGGAATGACGACATTGGAGACAATATATATATATCTATATATATATATATATATATTCCATATATCCTATATATGCATATGTGTGTGTGTGTGTGTGTGTGTGTGTGCGCGCGCGCGTGCATGAGCGTTGTGTGTGTGCCCTTCTGTGTTGGGCGGAGTAATGTGACAGAACCGACAATAATACAATTATAAACTATACAAACGATCTTTCAAAATTGCTTCTGAGATTAGAATTTACAGTTTTGTTTTACAATAGCCGATAGATGGTAGTCTCTTATGTTGCTTGTTGTAACTGTGATACATTCTTGCGTGAAATCCTAACATTTTTTGTCGATATCATTGTAAAACACGTTTAAGATGCTATAAAGTAAGACGATCGGAGGTCTATATGGGGAATATATCGGAATCTTGAGAATTATAGAATCTTATCATTGCCAAAAAAATCACCGCAATAACAAATGGCTTTCGAATGACAGATATAATTGAATTTTTGTGTCCTGTCATTTGTTCAGAAAACATCATACGTAGCTTCTATACGAGGTAATCATTTTGTCTCTATAACGTCTGATGTAAGGACCTACTGTTATTCATGAGCTGATATGGCCGTAGATAGATAAGTTACGGAATTCGATCTGGTCATTCAGCACAGACCAAGGCGATATTGGAACGGCGTGGTGAACGGTCAGCGAGATCAAAGACACTAACAGCAGCGGAATTTAGCTGTATTTTTTAATTGTTTACGTCATGCTGACAACTATGAAATCATTAAGCAGATGAATTAGTTCCGCGTAGTAGCGCGTGTAATTCAGTGTCATGCGGCGTGCACATATACAGAACGAGGCTGTGATGAGTCCACGCGTGTACTCTCCCCCCCCCCCAACACACGCACGCGCGCGCGCACGCACGCACGCACGCACGCACGCACGCACGCACACACGCACGCACGCACGCGCACACACACACACACACACACATATAGTCCGCGTAGCTAGCGCGTGTAATTCAGTTCGATGCGGCGTGCCCAACATATGTACAGAACGAGGCCCTGTGATGCAGCCACGCGCTGTATCTCCCCCCCCCACCACACACACGCCACGCGCGCGCGCGCACGCCACGCACGCACGCACGCACGCACGCACGCACACACGCACGCACGCACGCCCCGCACACACACACACACACACACACGACACACACACACGTAATCATTCACGTCACCCAGCCACACAGACGCTGCCACTGCGAACGTTCAACTTGGGCGGCTCGTCAGCTCAAATCTAATTTCTTGCATCGTCCGAATGACCTCATTTAGTACACACGGCCCGTCCTTTTCTGCTGAACCTCGTGGCCTGACGTTCCGCAGCAGATATCCGCGCGAAAGCGCATGCGAAACACGCGCCACCTGTGCGCGCCATTTAAACGATATACGCTCCTTTCCCATTTCGAAACATCCATGGCTTATGCTAAAAAACGGGACGCTGTTATCGGTCAATTCAGGCCAGTTGTGGCGCCTTGACAGACAAAAACTTTTGGCATTAGGACCGGGAAAGGCGCCGAGAATAACTCAATGGTGTAATTGGAAATTGTTTTTGTGTTTGCGCCCGTAGTTGTTTTTGTACAAAAACCATTTTGAATTTTTAATTACACGCCATGAAGTTATTCTCGTACTATCGCTTCACCCATAGATGGGCCGACGAGGCTCTCTTGGAAGGGATGGTCGAGAGCGAATTTGCCACAGAAAGAGGGCAATTAGGCCTTAGACTGCCCCGCCCATCATTTATGTAACGCTCGACTACTATAACTTTAGTGGTAGCGAGAGATACTTGGCGTATGAACGTGCCCGTACCAGTCAATTGGACACGAAAGTTGACTCATTTATCGTCTCATCTGTTTGCCCGCAGCGCCCGCGAATGTTTTTGCCGTGGCAAGATCAAGCCCGCACGTACACGCGTACAGCCACACACTGACATCAGTTCGCTTTAGACTGAGAACACTAGCGGCACTAGCAGACCGTGTACCAAGATGGCGTGCCGCAAAAAGATGCGTTGTTACCCGACCGCCACTACTACTACTACTACTAGCTACTAGTAGCTAGTCAGTAACTTACTAAGTTACCAGCACTCACTAGTAGTAGTATCTAGTACTAGTAGACTACCAGCGACCGCAGGAGCTAATAGTAATAGCTATAATGCACTAACTCTGTTACTAGTATTAACTAAACTACTAATAAGACGAACCTAGCTCTATACTATAGCCGCTTACATTTAACTGCCCGCTGGCGCTTATCTGGCGGTCAAGCGTCGATCTGCCAAGCTGGCAGTTAATGTAAGCGGCTATACTACTAGAGCTATGACGACACCCTAACGCATAACCCTAACTATTATATTCATATAATATTATATTATAGATTGATGAAATGACATGTGTCTTTATTGCCATGCATACATACATTGCGGCCCATATAATATTGGGAGCCATGCGTTCTCTATCCTTGAACCACTCAGTACTACTAGACTTAACTAGACGACTAGCAAGAAACGCTCTTGTGCTAGGTTAGAATACCCCTAGTATAACTAGACACAGGCACTTGAAGCGTATTCAATAAAATATAATGCTAACTAAATACGAAATCTATTTATACGCGAAATTGTTCATGTTTCTAGTAATAAGCGGCCTACTCTCTTTCAAAGAAGGTGCCGAAGTGCAAAGGTATATATAGACTAGCCACTCCGCTCCCACCGTCGCATTAGCCATTGATGACTAAGCTAAAGCCGAGAGGCTGCGATGAGAGTGCACAGTCGATGCCGCCTATAGGCGCGGGCAGGCGGACGCCACTGCTTTCCAACTCCCGCTACGACAGCCTCGCCATCTGGAACGTTGCAAAAAAACGGTTGCAGCGTTTCAGGAGCCGAAGAGCGCCGTAGGTGTTTCGTGATTCTGACAGCCGTTCTGCATTAGCTGGCAAGCGTTCGCGAATGTCAGAATTTCGACAGTCTTTCTCTGATTTCGCGTACACAGCTCGGTTACGAACAGACTACTTACCCCACTAAAAATGCGGACTGTCGCGGGCAGCTATGGCATCCGTGCGCCCGGCCAATTCATTCGGCGCACGGAATCCATAAGCGGCCAGCGCTGCATACTATCGTAGGAGTTTCCCGTTGTCGCGTGCCCCGCCTTGCCGCGGAACTGCGCCCCGAAAAGATCTGCGCTCAGCCGCAATTGGGATCAACATCTCCTTTTCACAGACGCTTCTCTAGTATCCCGTCTCGCTCATCTGGAAGTTAGGAAGCTAACATTAGCAGCTAGTTTAGC
>NW_014577106.1:166468-169397 GCF_000485595.1 Priapulus caudatus | reverse complement strand
AACACAACCACACGTATCATTCAACGTCACCAGACACACAGGAACGCCTGCACTGCGAACTTCCACTTGGGGGACCGAGTCAGCCTCAAATCGAATTTCTTGGCATGCGTCCGATGACCTGATTCAAGTACACACGGCCCAGTCCTTTTCTCGTAAATCCTCGTGGCGACGCTTTCCGCAGCAGAGTATTCCGCGCGAAGCGGCGAACAGCGCAGCCGCTGTGCGCCATTGTAGAAACGAATACGCGTGCTCCCCAATTTCGAACATTTCCGTCTATTGTAAAACGGAGTGTTATCGGTCCAATTCAGAGAGTATGTGGGCGCTTGCGACAAACTTTGTGAGTATATGACGTACGGCAGAATACTCCGAATGCGTCAGTAACTTGGAATATGTTCTTAGTTGGTTGATGCGCGCTGGTTAGTGTTTTTGTACAAAAACCATTTTGAATGTAATTACAACGCCGAGTGATTTATTTCTGCGTAACGCATAATCGTACCCATACGATGGGGGGGCGACGGATCTCTCTTGGGAGGCGGTTGTTCGAGAGACGATTTTGCCCAGAGAAGAAGCAGGGCAAAATCGGCTTACTAGACGTGCGCGCGCCGAGTCGATTTCGGTACGACTCGAGTTGCAAGTGACTTTAGGTGGGGTGTAGCGGAGAGAATATTGGCGTAAGAGAACGGCGTACCGTCAAGGGTTGACGACGAATCGTTGACCTGAGTATCGTTGCTCTCTGGGGCGGAGCGCCGGCCGAATTGTTTTTGCGGTAGGCAGATCAAAGGCGGCCGCACGGTACAACGGGTACAGCACACCTGATCATGCAGTACGGTGTAGGACCGACGGCCCACTAGACAGAGCCACTAGAGACCGTTGTACAAGATGGCACGATTGGCGCAAAAGAATGCGTGGTACCCGACAGCACTTAACTACTACGGTGTACTATATACTAAAGTAGTAGGTAATGGAGGACGCTAACATTGGAGCTAGGTTATGACGCTAAATTAGGGCTAGGTTAGGACGCTAACATTGGGGCTAGGTTAGGACGCTAACATTGGGGCTAGGTTATGACGCTAAATTAGGGCTAGGTTAGGACGCTAACATTGGGGCTAGGTTAGGACGCTAACATTGGGGCTAGGTTAATTATGACGTTAAATTAGGGCTAGGTTAGGATGCTAACATTGGGGTTAGGTTAGGACGCTAAATTAGGGCTAGGTTAGGACGCGAACATTGGGGCTAGGTTAGAACGCTAAATTAGGGCTAGGTTAGGACGCTAACATTGGGGCTAAGTAAGGAAGCCAACATTGCGTAAACCTCTTGAATTCGAGTTCTTTACAATCCTGATGATGAATATATGTTTAAAGTAAGTTCGGAAAATTAACTTCATTTCAAACGTCTTTGAAATTATTTCTCATATACTTTTGCAAAAATGCATAACACAACAACGGAATTGGTACCTATTTTGCTCATTAAAATTTTCGACTGGAGTGAGTGAAAATGTTAATGCCACAACATTGGATCCGAGATTTATACAAAGAGTACAACCTGATGCTCTAAACTGTCAATAAGCTTGTGAGAGTTGTGAATTTGCATGCGCTTCTTATATACAGCAGAGAAGTCGTATCAACATCCCCATGTCACGATATTCTTTACAACATATACGTTTATTTATTTCTGCCAGCAGTTCCTGGTTGTGTGACCGCCTTCGCATTAACTAAATCCACATTTGCGTGCGAGAGGAACTGCTGGTATAGCCAGCTATATTTGAGTGCAGAGAAAACAAGTGTGTTTGTGTAATATATTCCAACCTGTTTTCCAAGCGGCTATATGTTGAATGTTGTTATACCATAGGTACATTTACTTTTAATATATATATATATATCCAGTGGACACAGACCCCACTCGCTGGCCTGTCTCTATCTATACTATATATGCAAATTCGTTTATTCGTGGTACGATCTCACAATGGATAGCTGTACGTGGGGAGCTCAACAGTTGGATACGCCAGGAATCTCTACATATTTGCACCAGAGAATAACACGAATTCAAGAATAAGACAGAGACAGAGAACAACACGAATAACACGAATTCAAGAATGAGACAGAGAATAAGAGAATTTACACCATATTACTATTATGTCCCAGGGGTTCTAAGTTGGGTTGTGCTGTTATATAAATTTCATACGTAACAGTTTTTTTCCCATGCTTATTATCTTATTAGACTGATTTCTAAATATTGATATTGTGTGCAATGTTATTGTCGATTTTTACCCAATGTTCCTATTGTGTCCCATTATTAGTAGTATGAATTAGTAGCACGATTTTACCCAGCGCAGCGGGTACCCGCAGCTAGTATATATATATAATACTTGTACTGTGTAGATGGAACCGATATGTTCATTGTATAATTATGCAGTGGATGTTTTAATAATGATATTCCTGCTGTTTTTTGCGTCCATGACTGGTCTCTTGGCTTCTTAGCTTGCTAACGCGTGATTGACGTTATTGCGATAAAAAACCAGCCACCAGTTGATGCGTGGGTCCACCGATTATTGCTATTTTCTAATAATAATGGTTTTGCTTATACTGTGCCACATGGCCTACTCCATCAAAGACACCATTGTCACACACAATCGTGCTGTCCTATCAAAACTATTATAGATTCAGACCCGATATATACACAGGTTTTGCACTTTGCTGCGCGTTGAAATAATATTGATATAGGAACAGTGCATGAAATGAATGTAAGATCCGTATAAATATTTGCGGTAAGAGTTTGCAATCGTTGGGCTGTGTATAATTCTTTACTCTATAATCTTTCATTTGAGTTTCATGAAAGAGTTATATCTATATATAAATATCAAATTATTTGTGTGTGTGTGTGTGTGTGTGTGTGTGTGTGTGTGTGTGTGTGTGTGTGTGTGTGTGTGTGT
>NW_014577106.1:164742-166386 GCF_000485595.1 Priapulus caudatus | reverse complement strand
GTGTGTGTGTGTGTGTGTGTGTGTGTGTGTTGTTGTGTGTGTGTGTGGGGGGGGGGGTGCGTGTGTGTGTGTATGTGTATGTGTGTGTGCGTGCGCATACGCGCGCGCGCGCGTGTGTGTGTGTGTTTGCTTCTCTCCCCCTTTTCTCTCTTTCTTTCTTTCATTCTCGCTCTCCCCCTCTCTATCTTCCCATCTCTCGCTCGCAATAAACTTGATTCTTCCTTCGTGATCCCTCTTTTGACCCCATTCCATAACCGTAAATCTATCTAAGGGAATGTCAGAGGATAGAGAATATGGATTAACATTCTTAGTAGCAACATCTCGATGTAGGCTGTCCGACACGTGCCCACTGTCACGTCGTAGCTTAGGCTGATTGCAACAGCCCTGTTGATTACGTGTAACATATGTTTAATCCAATATGATTTCAAATTTTTTTCAGGTGTTACGTCCTTGCTAAGCACTGGTATACTTCTACTAGCTATATAGCTTAGCTATTATACTACTAGCCTATATAGCATACACAATAATATACTACAATAACATCATGTTCAGATACTTACGTGGCGTATATATATATATACTTTTTGTATTACCTATACCATTTCAACATGCTTCAGGTATTACGTCCGTGCTAACCATGTGCTTCCTCGGATTGGAAAGTCGCACTGACCTGCCTAAGGTGTCCTACTCGACGGCGCTCGACTGGTTCGTGGCAATGTGCTTCTCCTTCGTCTTCGCCACCATCTTACAGTTCGCCACGGTGCACTACTTCACTAAGTACGGCACTGGCGACGATTTCTTCGAAAATCTGTCTGACGATGAGGTGCGAATCGTGGTACTAGAGCGAGGGCGGTAAAAAGGCTGCCAGCTATTAAATGGGGTTTATTTAGGATGTATTCATTGTCGTTTTTATATTTTGTTGTTATCGTTATCATTATTGTTATGTGGCCTTTCCTTTTATCTGTATTGTTATTCCTCTTTTTTTTTCTTCTTTTTTTTTCGTGTTTTTTTTTCATCGTTTTTTCTTCTTCTTCTCTTTCTTCATCTTGTTCTCGTTATTATTATTATTATTATTATTATTATTATTATGCCAACGAAACGAATTGGATGCACACCTTGCTCATTTTCAACAATATTCTTTATTGTGATGTCGTTTCTACGCATCTATGCTATTCCGATGTCGGCGCCTTATCACACTGAGGCGTATACTGCGTGGCGCTCATATAATATATCTGATCACACTCGTATTACCATAACCCATGAAATATATCAGTAGCAATTCATATCTGAATTCCGCTACATATTGCATTTCCATGCCGACATTTCACGTACTCACGTCTTCTTACTGTTAACGCTTTTTCACCTTCGGGGAAATGTAACATATTAATACCGAAAGCTTATGAGTAATTTTGTAGAAATGTAATAATACGGAATTGCGATTTTCTTTCTAGAAGTAGATGTTGTTGGTTGTAGCACGTTGCATTGATTGTACAAATGCCTGTCACACTTATACGGAAATGTAATTTGCGCATTTGCGAATCGTGATTGTGGAATTTAGAGAGAAAAATCGTATAGCGCCGTTGATATTTCACAGAATAGCGGATATATATATATATATATATATATATATATATATATATATAT
>NW_014577106.1:161144-164732 GCF_000485595.1 Priapulus caudatus | reverse complement strand
GTGTGTGTGTGTGTGTGTGTGTGTGTGTGTGTGTGTGTGTGCATCCGCGCGCGTGCGTGCATGTGTGCGCATACGTGCGTACGTGCGTGCGTGCGGTGTGTGTGTGTGTGTGTGTGTGTGTGTGTGGGTGTGTGCATCCGCGCGTGTGCAAATATAGCAAAATTTTCAACATCAATATGTAAATATATATTCAAAGAACTTATATTGAAGTATTAATAGTAATAAAGCTGTAATAAAGCTGTAATAAAGTAATAAGTAATAAATAGTATTAAAGTAATAAGCTTCATGAATAGATATTTACAATACATTGTCATAATTTCTGAACAAAAACATTCCACATGAACATTATTATTATATATATTACTATACATATAACCATATCAAATCATGAACATTAATATTATATCAAACAGAACATACAACATATTAAACATTTGAATTATTAAGTCAACTAATTCTACTGATATATGCCTGGATATTTTCAATACATTATAATAATTCTTGAACAAAAACATTCCACATAAAAATTCTTAATATTATATATCCTACTATACATGTATACATTTAACCATATCAAATCCTAAACATCAATATCAAATAGGTAACATAAAAACATTTGAAATATTAACATTAAACATATGAAACCATTTTGAACATTTGAAATATTAAGTAAACTAATTTCACTGATGTATGCTTAGATATTTTCTATGTATTATAATATTTTCTGAACAAAAACATTCCAGATGAACATTACTATCACACATATATATATATATATATATATATATATGTACGTATAGCTATATACATGTAGTCATACTTAATCATGAACATCAATATTTAATAAAATAGTTAACATGAAACCATTTTGAACTTTTGAAATATTAAGTCAACTAATTCTACTGATATATGCTTAGATATTTACAAGACATTATAATCATGAACATCAATATTAAACCAAACAAATAATATATGATATAGTATCAGGTAGTATCACATAAATATAGGTTATGGTTATTGCTACATGCAATGTTGTGTGGTCACTGTCATTATTTACATGGTTAGAGTTAGTGTTATGGTTATGGTTGTTGGTTTTAATGTGTGTGTACATGTGTTATGGTGTTAATGTTAGTGTTAGGGTTAGGGTTAGAGTTAGAGATTTAGTTAGGATTGGGATTAGGGTTAGAGTTAGTGTTAAGAGTTAGTCTTATAGTTAGGCCTACTCGGACGATGTGTTCACAGACTGTATAAAGAGCAACTTAAGTGTAATTGAGCTGGCATCCATTTACTCTCACACAAACCTATATTGGTTTTGCCAACGGATATTTGCAATGCTGTGCTTGTTATTCTGGCATAACTACACAGCTAGATGTAATTCCCGAATCCTATTCCCCAAATACGATTCACCTACATTGCAGTAGTACTACATCACAACTCATTATTTTCCCAGTGTTGACAGTACCGTTGTCGTGGTAATAGACAACCGTGATGCATCATCGCATCAATTCTCATCCTCCCTTCCCGTGTGATTTGCTCTAGGCCTACTGGCCGTAATATTATATTGTGTTTTCATTTACATGCTGCATTTCCATGTGTTTCGCACGATTACTACGATACTGCGTAACCTAGCCTTTTGGAGTTTTCACATTACGTGCGTGCGTGCTCACGCGTATATAGCTACTGTTTGAGTGCGTGCATGCATGCGTGCTCGTTTTGCGTAATATGGTGTTGGTTGGTACACATATATGACCAGAAGCCGAAAAATCAAACGTAATCTGTCGTCCTGCAGTGTCTCTCTCTTCTCCTTTTGCCGTCGGTGATTTGATGCCTCGATCTGGTATGGCTGCAACATAAACACGGATAGTAAAAAGATCTTCAGTAAACAAATGCTAGGTAGGCGAAATACAAATATCGAAAGACCAAGTGTCATTAAATGTATTTTGGTATTTATGAAATAGTAACACGGATATAAATCAATGTGCGCATATATTTGTGCACGCATGTAACGCATTTCTCACGCTCTGCTATCCTGTCGCTAAACATTCTCAACATATTCACGTTTCGTTCAACGTTTTTCCCTATATAGGAACGGGGACTTACGCTGATAGGGTCTATGTCCCCCAGGGTACTATCGGAGGTTACCCTGGGTACGGTTCGATATATCGGAACGTACCATGGTACTATCTAATATGCCGGACCGTACTCGCCTACTCCACTAACGAGTCTAGGGAGTCGCCTACGCCTACTCCCTAACCCTAACCATATCAGATAGTTACCAGGGTACGTTCCGATATATCGAACCGTACCCAGGGTACCCTCCGATAGTACCCTGGGGGACATAGACCCTATGAGCGGGACTTACATATCGTCATCTTGCGAGAAGATAATTATTCCGATATTAGTGCATATCATTGTCTTTTCCCAGACATCAACTTCCGCATCTTCCACGTCCATCCACTAGCGGCGATGTGGTGCCACCATAGATATAGAATACAGATGCTAACTGAATTAAACAAAAATTTATTAATTAAAAGAATAAAAGAATAGATCTGTATTCTATATCTATGGTGCCACTGAATGCAGGCTCGATACTTGCTGCCACTGAATGCACGCTAGTCACCTGCTGCCACCTGGGGACAGGCTGTAGCAAAAACTTATTTGACATACATGAAAATCTTTTCTTCTTTGGCTAAAACTATTGATATCAATCCCCATAATCTAATAACGTCTCTGAGAAATCAAATCCCCATAGTCTCTGAGAATTTTATTGAAACGCTTCAAGTGCCTGTGGCAGGGCCGACCTGAGAGATTAACCCGCTATATAATAGAGCAAAGATAGCACAGCAGCCTGTGGAACCAATCATTACAATGGCACGGCCCGCCCACAGTCCCACATGTGGCGGAGACATATCGTGGGACGACGGCGCACATGTAATGAGCAAAGAGGAGCTGTCTGGTGTGAGGCATTGCTGTGCGAAGTCAGTAAACTTGTAAAGCACTAACGTTATGACGAAGTGCCGTCCTCTGGCAGGGCACGAAGAACCGCAACGCCGAACGTCGGTCTGCAGGTGGGTCTCACGTCAACGGACATGGGCCGTGCGACGGTGCGAGCATAAGGCGCGTCGTCAGCACTACTCTGCACGTGAATGTACCTCCGCCTGGCGAGAAGAACATGAATGAAACTGCTAACCACAGGCACTTGGAGCGTTTCAATAAAATATCATGCTAAATAAATACGAAATCTATTTACTACCAAAGTCTTAATGTTTCTCTACTCTCTTTCACCTATTATTGCCGACAATTTCTTGTAAATGCCGCCCAAATGCTCATCTGCAACACACTGTCACACGCTGGCCGCCGCACGCTATGGTGTGTATTCTGTTTCATAATTCGATTCAAATTCATTCGATGCGTGAATCGAATGATTCGATGCATCATTCGATTCACGCATCGAATGATTCGATGCATCATTCGATGCGTGAATCGAATGATTCGATTCACGCAGCGAATCATTCGATTCACGCATCGAATCATTCGATTCACGCATCGAATCATTCGATTCACGCATCGAATCATTCGATTAACGCA
>NW_014577106.1:144849-160478 GCF_000485595.1 Priapulus caudatus | reverse complement strand
TATTTACTACCAAAGTCTTAATGTTTCTCTACTCTCTTTCACCTATTATTGCCGACAATTTCTTGTAAATGCCGTCCAAATGCTCATCTGCAACACACTGTCACACGCTGGCCGCCGCATATATATTTATGTGTCAGTGTGCAGCAGCTAGCGTGCGGTGTACTTATGTGTTGCAGATGAGCATTTTACCGGCATTTACAGGTGATTATAGGCGAAATAGAGTAGAGAAACATTAAGACTTTGGTAGTAAATACATTGCGTGATTAATTTACCTTTTTTTTTATTGAGACGTTCCAAGTGCCTGTGCTGCTAACAATCTTGGGGCAGCAGTGGCTGAATTCAACGGGAAGGACATTAATTGGGAAGTATTAAATGGTTAGAGTTAGTGTTAGGGTTAGGGTTAGGCCTACTCGGACGTTGAGATCATAGACTGTATCAACAACAATAGAGATCCAATTCAGCTGGCATCCATTTACACGTACCCAAACTTATCTTGGTTTTGCCACCGGATAATTGCTATGCAATTATTTTGGCATGACTATACACAGATGTAATTTCCGAATCCTATTCCCCAAATGCGATTCACCAACATTGCAACAGTACATCACATCATAGCTCTAGTACTATAGCCCGCGTACATTCGCTGCCTGCGGCAGTCAATGTACGCGGGCTATAGTACTAGAGCTAATCACATCACAACTACATTATTAATTTCCCAGTATTGACAGTACTGTTGACGTGGAAACAGACAACATTGACGCTTCGCATCACTTCTCATCCTCACTTCCCGTGTGATTTCCTCTACTGACCGTATAGTTATAATGCGTTTATATGTGCGTTTATATATTGCGTTTATATATGCTGCATTTCTATGCACCTCTCCCCATTGGTTGCCATGATTACTACGGTACTGTGTAACGAGTTACTTCTGAAACGAGTTTTCTCATTACGTGCGTGCGTGCATGTGTGCGTGCGTGTGTGCTCGCATGCGTACAGGGATTTTTGGAGCACATCAATCGCTTTATCAATAACCAAAAGCCACAAAATCTAAACTTAAATTGTCGTCCTGTAGCCTCGATCTGTCTTCTGCACTCCGTTTTTCGTTCTGTCTTCTGCATTCCGTTACTCTTTCTCTGTTTTCCGTCTGTGATTCGATTCTTTTGTAGTAGCTGAAAGATACAACAGGGAGAGTAAAAACATATCTATAGTAAACAAATGTTAAGTAGGCGAAATACAAATAAAGGAAGACCCAGTGTCTTTAATTACATTTTTGCATATATGAAGTAATATAACGCAGCAGAATTTTGTAGCGAGGCTGTGTGATGCTTATGAGATTACAATAATTACATTCCAATATCTCAGCCTATGAGTGTCGTAGAGACAAGCGGTTGTTCTTGCTTTACATAAAATGGTCTTGTTTTAATCTGTTAATTAATTAAATGGTGGCAAGTGGGCGAAGACCGTTTATGCGACCGCGTCCGGGGTAACCGACGACCAACCTACAATCCACAACATTAAAAACCCCAGAAGACAGCCTCTCACCCTTGGCGCTTGGAATGTACCTCTAATGGTAGTGATAATTCAATCAGACCAGAACGTGCAACAGCTATCTTCTGCAGAGAATTCGAGAAAGCATGTATTGATATCTGTGCGCTCAGTGAAGTAAGACGTCCCGGCTCAGGCAATATCGTTGAAAGAAGTCACACAATCTACTGGAGTAGAGGAAAAGAGAAAGCAGCAGATGTTGGTTTTGCCATCGCAAACAAACTAGCTCCTCAAGGTATCAATCCGATACCAATCAATGGCAGGCTTATGTCAGTGCGCATATAGTTGAAGAGTGGCGAACACCTTGCACTTATCAGCGTATATGCACCAACTATGCAAAGAACACATGAAGACAAAGAACAGTTTTACGAGAGGCTTGGCACATGTATTACAGCAGCCAAAGATGACAACATCATAGTTCTAGGTGATCTTAATGCTCGTGTTAGCATAGACTGGAAATCGTGGCCATCTGTCATCGGTAAACACGGCGTTGGTAATATGAATTCAAATAGACTAATGCTATTAGAGTTCTATACCAGATTTCGGCTTACAATCATGGGTACAATGTTTCACCTCAAAGACAGCCTGAAGAACACATGGCAGCACTTGCGGTCAAAGCACTGGCATCAGATTGACCATGTACTAGCAAATCAAGCTGCAAAGCAACACGTCATAGCGACCAAAGTCAATCAAACAGCAGACTGCTTCACTGATCACAAGTTGATTGTTTGTAAATGTCATTTCTCCATAAAGCCAGAGAAGAAAGGCACAAATCCTCCTAAAAAGCTTGACACTGGCCTCAACAATGAGAGAAAAGAAATGCTGCAACAGTTCTTGAATGAAAAATTGTCCGATTGCAAAGAACATTGGGAAGAATTCGGAGAAGTGCTTCAAAATGCAGCCAAAAAGGTATTTGGAAATAAGGAAAAGAAACAGAATAACTGGTTTGACGAGCAGGATAAAGAAATCAGAGAACTGCTTTAAAACAAGAAACAGAACAGGAATGCTCTTAGAGAGCGTATCAGAAAGCTAAAGAATGACTGGTTCCAGCGAAAAGCTAAAGAAGCAGAGATTTTTTCACATAAAAATAACCACAGAGAATTTTATGCCACTCCCAATGCTGTCTACGGTCCAAGAACTAAATGCTCCCATCCTGTTAGATCAAAAGATGGCGAGCTCCTGACTTCACCAGATAGCATCAAAGACAGATGGGTAGAGCATTTCAATAATTTTCTGAATCAACCAACTGATGTTGATTTAAGCATATTGGATGACATAGAGGAACATCTAATTATTGCGTCCTTTGATGATCCAATCTCAGAAGAAGAGCTAGATAAATCTCTCAAGAACACCACGTTAGGAAAAAGTCCGGGCCCTAATGAAATACTCCCTGAAGTTCTTGTGCATGGCGGTGCTCGTTTGAGAGCTTTTCTACTTGTACTCTTTCACATCTTCTGGACAACAGAGGAGATTCTCTCCGACTTGATTGCTCCTAACATCACCATCATGTTCAAGGAAGGTGACAGAAGTCAGTGCGGCAATTATAGAGGTATATCACTTCTAGGCGTCGTTGGTAAAGTCCTAGCAGACGTCATCTTGCAGAGACTACATCACCTTGCAGAGAAGATATGCCCACAATCTCAGTCAGGGTACCGTAGGGGCAGAAGTACTGTGGATGGAATCTTCACCCTTCGACAAGTAATGGAAAAAAACGAGAACAGCGCAGAAGTTTGTATATAGCTTTTGTGGACTTCACTAAAGCGTTTGACACCGTTAATCGTGAGCTTCTCCTTATCATCCTGAGTAAGCTGGGCTGCCCTGCGAATTTCATGAGAAGCTATATCATCAAGAAGCTATATACGAACGTGCACGCAAGACTCATTGTAGATGGGGAACTCACACATGTCTTTTAGTACAGCAGTGGTGTCAAGCAGGGTTGTAAGCTAGCACCAACACTCTATGGCATCTATGCAGCTGTTGTACGTTGTCTTGCTTATAAGAAAATCAAGCACACCTGCAGTGTAAAGGTCAGATTTCGCTATGATGGTGATCTATTTGATCTTCGAAGACTGAAGTCTAAGACCAAAGTTCTTACCGAGTACATCAGGGAGGCTCAATATGCAGATGATATAGCCATGTTCAGTGAAACTTTCGGTGGACTACAGTTGTTACTCACAGCTTACAATGACCTTGCTAATAAGATGGGACTACGTATTAACACTGCAAATACAGAGACCATGCGCATTGGTACTGAAGCTGAGTTCTTCATAGATGGCACCAAGTTGGCGAACGTCACCCGCTTCAAATACCTTGGCAGCTATATAAAAGATGACCGCTCTATAAAAGAGGAACTTGCAGCTCGTATCCAAATAACATCATGTGCATTTGGTCGACTACGTCAAAGAGTGTTCAACTCACGTGCCCTAAACTGAGATATAAGAATACCTGCAAAGGAGGTGTGGTGATGTCCTTGATCAGTGGAGGAATGTTCTAGACAACCGATATAAGTGGAGAGGACTTGTGCATACAACTTGTAAAAGATTCAACATAAAGAGAATCAAACAGTATGAAAGAAAAAGTGAACGAAGACTAAAGAATTTGTACAAAAGATGATCTATGAACTTTATATCGATAGATATTTGTACTACATTTATTATTCTGTGTAATGCCCGTTTCGGGCTCTCTATAGGCGTATATATCTTGTTTTAATGTACTTGCAGATGGCGCTCTTGCGTCGGTCACCATTGACTGCAAAGTGAATTTTCTTTGGTTGTTCTCATACGTTCAAACTAGCCGCGGGCGGGCCGACGGCACGTGTGCATGGTAAAATCTGATCTACATGCATCACTTTGCTCGCAGCATCGCTCCACGATTCCCAGCTATGCTAATGTACACGGAAAAGGCGCTCCGACGTCGGTCGCCGTTGACTGCCAAGAAAATTTTTTTCGGCCGTTCTTATACGTTCAAACTGAAGCCGGGCAGGGTGACAGCACGTGTGCTTGTTAAAATCCGATCTATAATATTCACTTTGCTCGCAGCATCAATCCCTAGGTTCCCCGCTATGCGGATATTAATGTACGTGCAGATGGCGCTCGTGCGTTGCTCTACGTTGACTGCCAAGATAATATTCTTCGGCCGTTCTCATACGTTCAAACTAGTCGCGGGCGGGCCGACGGCACGTGTGCCTGGTAAACTCTGATCTACATGCTTCACTTTGCTCGCATCATCGCGCCACGATTCCCAGCTATGGTAGTGTACACGAAAAAGGCGCAGCGCCGTCGGTCGCCGTTGACTCCCAAGACAATTTTCTTCGGCTGTTCAAACTGAAGCCGGGCAGGCTGACAGCACGTGTGCTTGGTAAAATCCAATTTATAATAGTCATTTTGCTCGCAGCATCACGTCCTGGGTTCCCCGCTATGCCGATATTAATGAACGTGCAGATGGCGCTCGTGCATCGGTCGCCGTTGACTGCCAAGAGAACTTTGTTCGACCGTTCTCATACGTTCAAACTAGTCGCGGGCGGGCCGACGGCACGTGTGCATGGTAAATTCTGATCTACATGCTTCACTTTGTTCGCATCATTGCGCCACGATTTCCAGCTATGGTAATGTACACGAAAAAGGCGCAGGTTGACTCTCAAGACAATTTTCTTCGGCCGTTCTTATACGTTAAAACTAGTCTCGGGCAGGCCGAGAGCACGTGTGCTTGGTAAAATGCGATTTATAATATTTACTTTGCTTGCAGGATCACGCCCTGGGATTTTCGCTATGCCGATACTAATGTACGTGTAGATGGCGCTCCTGCGTCGCTCACCGTTTACTGTCAAGAAAAATTTCTTCGGCCTTTCTCATAATTCACGCCCATCCTCAAGATCTCCCAAGAAGAAGAATATTTTGCCAAGATTATGAATTTAAAATGAAGAGGGGTTATCCCAGCATATATTTCTGTGATAATATATTCCATCAGCAGACCTCACTTATGAAATAGGAAGCAGACCTTGCATGTAATGTCTCCGCTGCATAAACCAGTCAGTATACAATCTGGCTACGTCACTGCTTTAGCACATGCGCAATATCTCACCAGAGGTGTTATATTTTGTGCTGAAAATACATTTAATATGGCCAGGGGGGATCTCAGCATAGGTTTCTGTAATAAATTTTTATCAGTAGACCTGTGTGTATAATTAGGAGACCGCCCTAGCCAGTAGGCTGAAAAACTACTACTTCATCCCCGCCCGCCCTTCCCCTTGTCACCCTTGTCGCACGCTTAGCCTGCTTCTTCTTTCACCGCCCTTCGGCTGTCTTCCCTGCCACCTTCCCTCAGTCTCCCACCCCTCTCTCTCACATCAAGCTATATTACGTACTTTTATTTAGGGCGTACTGCACGTCTGAAACGGTACTCGCGCATGCGCAATATCTCCCAAGAAGATAAATATTTTGCCAAAATTATGAATTTAAAATGAAGAGGGGTTATCCCAGCATAGATTTCTATAATCATATTCTATCAGTAGACCTCACTTATGAAATAGGAAACAGACCTTGCATGTAATGTCCCGGCTGCACAATCGGGCTTCGTTACTGTTTTAGTGCATGCGCAATATCCCACGAGAGGAGTTACATTTTGTGCTGAAAATGCATTTAATATGGTCAGGGGGTATCTCAGCATTTGTTTCTGTAATAAATTCTTATCGGTAGACCTGTGTTTATAATTAGGAGAGCGCCCTAGCCAGTAGGGTGCAAAACTACTACTTCATCCCCGCCCACCCGTCCCAGTGTCTTCATTGTCGCACGCTCAGCCTCCATCTTCTTTCACCGCCCCTCGGCTGTCTTCCGTGCCACCTTCCCTCAGTCTCCCACCCCTCTCTCCCGCAGCCAGCTATATTACGTACTTTTATTTAGGCCGTACTGCACGTCTGAAACGGTGCACGCGCACGCGCAATATCTCCCAAGAATATGAATATTTTGCCAAAATTATGAATTTAAGATGAAGAGAGGTTATCCCAGCATAGATTTCTATAATAATATTTCATCAGTAGACCTGACGTATGAAATAGGAAGCAGACCTTGCATGTAAGGTCTCAGCTGCATAAACCAACTAGTGCACAATCTGGCTACGTTACTGTTTTAACGCATGCGCAATATCTCACGAGAGGAGTTATATTTTGTGCTGAAAATGCATTTAATATGGTCAGGGGGGATCTCGGCATAGGTTTCTGTAATACATTCTTATCAGTAGACCTGTGTTTATAATTAGGAGAGCGCCCTAGCCAGTAGGGTGCCAAACTACTACTTCATCCCCGCCCGCCATTACCCTTGTCTCCCTTGTCGCACGCTCAACCTCCTTCTTCTTTCACCGCCCTTCGGCTGTCTTCTCTGCCACCTACCCTCAGTCTCCCACCCCTCTCTCCCACAGCAAGCTATATTACGTACTGTTATTTATACCTGTGAATTATTCCGGTTTTGACGACTCGCGAACGAAGCAGAAGTAATATAATTATGTCTTCTTGTAGTATTATTAGTAGCAGTTGTGTTTTGGCGATGATATTGTTGTTCTCTTTAGTTAATCCATGTCCAACGTATATCCATCTATTCTAACGATATAGTGACATAGACACCGCATATAAATCAGGAGTAAATAATCACAAAATCTGTGATTATGTAAACTCGTGATATAATAAATTATGAAGTATTCGTTTTCTTTTTGACAAAAACGTAGAACAAACATAAAAATTCGCACGAACATCATCTCATATTACGTAGTTGGCATGTTCTATTCATTGGTAGTATCATTCTGGTAGACAATGTACGTCACGTGGCGAGTGTCTCACAATGACGTCATAACGCGACATCTCATTATAAAGGAGAATCTTGTGCCAGACATTTATTATGTAAATATAATTATTTTCGATATCTATCGTTCATCCACTGAGCTGTACATAATAACTGGACGACACATGTTAATATGTAATGAAATAGTGATATTCTGAGTATATATATATATATATATAGCGACGGGAATCAGATCGTGTTTGCGTTCGAACGACGCTTGGCACTGGCGCTTAGAACGGCTTCACCGCGCTCAACTACGCGCCAATCACGCGCGCGACTGCGCTGGCAACGATCATATAAATACCGCGCCGCGTTCTATAATCATCATTCTATTCTGCCGTGCTGTCAAGATAACAGTAAGATACTAAGATCAACATTATCACTTAAATCAATGATTTAACATCAAGATTATTTTCTACGCGAACAACCATGCCGCCAAAAGACAAGGGGAGAGCAGCAAGATCTTTGTGTGTTCTTCTATTTCTCCTCTCATGCCTCGCTCAGCATGATGAGGGTTTAGCAATGCAGTAGTTCGAGTTGTCCTTCTACGAGAAATATAGCATAGAGTATGTTGCCTCATCCATCAGTGGGGGACCCAACTGAACTGGTGGGGTGGCCAGGGTAGCACCCCAAATATACCCACAGTTTGGCAGGACGCTGATGTCTGAGCGTAACTACCAGTCCAAGTGTAATTGCGAAGGCCACAACGGCGTAGTCTGAGCGTGTTTGGCGTAGTACATCGTAGTAAGAACGGGTCGAGCTTGTTAGAGAGCGAGGGGGCACCATGGTCATCAGCGAGAGCGTGGTCAGGTCGCAGAGACATCTGCCATGGAACGAAGTAACAGCCGTGAATGAAACGTATTGATCAATCGCTGCTGAGAATCGGGGGCGACAATTTTTCACGAGTAGCGCACCGACACGCTTGCGATACGACCAATAAGTTGCGTAGGCTACGCTCGAGTTAGCGTGGGTATACGCGCGCTTCACGTCTGCTAATACGCTCCGCACTGTGCGCTGTATTTGCGCCTAACGCTGCGCACGCACGAATTATTTGAACATGTTCAAGAAGTTTGGCCACGCTCTCCACGCTCTATGGCTGACTGCACCGCGGCTCGATGACGATGCGCAGTACGTCTATATCAAGTCCACACTGCGTTCTATCACGTTTCCCACGCAGCTCGTTAGACGTAGTACGAGCGTAGTGGATCCGTGGGCCTGGTGTGACTGGGGTATTAGTGCTATTAATAGTGCTTAATTACACGTATTGTACTATGTAATGCGATAATCAGCATAGATGAAAAACTCTTATACATGATATGATCGGCCTAATGCACAAAAATAACTTAGAAGGGCATCCATTAACAATATCCAGTTACATCCATCGCATAACGTGTTACGTTTCTTCAGTGATGATTGCATATCGCCTAGATAGGGATAATCCTGGTAACTAACAATACACTTTCAACAATACAGTCGGTTATTGTTGAACACATTCTAACAATTGCACTGTGTATTGTAGTAGGTAACCTAACAACTGTGTATTTTAAAATTCAATTTCAATTTTTCATTAAATTCAATTAAATCAATTAATAATTTTCAATAAAAAATTATTTGAATAAATGTCAATTTCAAGTTTACAAATCAAAAAGTAAACTAATTAAAAAAACAAAAAACAGTGTATTGTTAGAAGGTGTTCAACAATACACAGTGTATTGTGAAAGCTCATAGGTAGCCTACTACAATACACAGTGTATTGTTGAAAGCTCATAGGTACCTACTACAATTCACAGTGTATTGTTAGAAGGTGTTCAACAATAAACACAGTGTATTGTTGAAAGCTCGCTAACAATACACAGTGTATTGTCGCAATGCCTAAACATACAACACACTGTGTATTGTTAAGTTACCAGATTATCTGCAGATAGGATATTCCGTGTCTGTTATATTTTGGTCAGGCTTGCGATCATATAACAGAAATTTCTTTAACATAATTTTTTTACACTGAAACCGTCGTAATTTGTTAATTTAACTAAGCCCAGAGTTTGAAACATTTCATAGGTTTATGAAACTATGCAGTAAATACGAGTTAAATTAACAAGGATTTCTGTGAGTGATTCCGGCTAAGAGTGTGTACAGAGAAAACAGCATGTACAAAAATCTGTTTGTCTCCTAAATATTATTGTTATGTTAAGAAAATGCCGTGAAATTGAATGAACGAATGGCAGAAGAAAGAAGAGGCGGAGGCGGAGGCGGAAAATTAACAAGAGAAGATTGGCAGAGGGGAAAAAAAGCAAGTGGGAGAAGAGATTGATCAGAAAAAGAGGAGAGTACTACGCTCTGCTGAGTACCGCTACAGCATACACTAATCAATGCTGATAGTGAGGAGGGCTTTAAAAACAGAGAATTTGAAAGTTAAAAAGAGAAAAAAACCCAAGAGTGGCGGCCTAATTTTTGTGAGCATGCACCACTTATGCGAGTTTTTTCCGCCCCAGTAAAACCGCGAAATATTGATGCTAAGGATGTCACATTTTTACTACATTGCTCATGCTTGGCCATGCCCACTATCTGCCAAAACCCACATTATGTTATATTATTGATTATATAAATTTAAAGTATATTTACGAATAGTTTAATAATACCAGTATTCTCATTAAATGTTTAAGGTAGCTCAGTTTAAGCATTCCAAATTTCCAATTCTTGTGCCATGATATAACATATAGAACCAGATCTACAAGCACATAGGCCGCATCACCTGCAAAAAATGTATTCCATTTTAAATAAGAAGGTTATTATTACGTTGAAATTATACATTGACGTGGAAAGCGCTTGTAGCTTAGCGAATAATACTAACCGGGACATGGTGATCGTGATCGTAGATGGCAGCACGATCCACATACTTGATAACTGACCGAATAGGAAGGAAATATATATATAATATATATAAATGGGCTTATTGCAAAACTGGCTATGTCCATTTTTTTTCAAAATGAGTTTGAACCACCAATTATAGTATGTGAACATAGGTACCGCGTACAGTACTTTTTTTCTTGAAAAAGCAGCCTACATCATGCTTAAAAGGACCCGATGCCTATGGAACAGTCATCGTTTAGTTGCGGAAAACGGCTGGGCTCACTTTGCTACAACACATCCTGCTTCATTTTATTTAACGCAATACTTGGTAATGAAAACAATTGTAAACGTGATTGTCAAGATAATTGTTTTGTCGAGGAATTTAAAAATCTAAAGAACTACTCTCATTTCAGTTCCGACCAGTCCTGCTAACTTTTCGAGTCTTAACTCTACACATTCTCGAGACTCTTCTGTCTTTTCTTCTCATGCAAAAGGGACAGTCAACGTTACCAGGAGTCCAGATGTTTTGTGCATAAAGTAGCTCTTTATATTATTGGAGCGTAAGCCACTGGTCGTGTGTGATTAAACTCGAAGCTGCGCGAGAGAATCTGGCCATAAAGGTTGGGCTTTAATCGACTTGCCTACATAATATTTATATTTACAAGACGGCCTTAGTTTCCAAAACTGGCGGCAGAGCTAGATGCAGCTCTTCTTTGGGAGAAATGAAACAACGTAAACGACAGATAGATTAAAGCCAATACCTTGATTTTTGACAAATTCACCTTCTCTGATACACCGCGACATGTGTTATCTAAAGTCAACTCATGAGCGGAGAGGGTTTAAATGAAGCAAGTGTGGTAGGCAAGTACAGCGTTTTCGCAACTAAAAGCATGCAATTTATGAATGGGGTTCTTTTAAAGGCATGAATGTAGGCTGTTTTTGCCAAGAAAAAAGTACTGTAGCGTACCTATGCTGTAACAGTAACTATCACATTGGTGGGTGTAAACTATTTTTTGAAAAAATGGACATAGCAGTGTTTTGCAGAATAAGCCCTTATTATATTTATATATATTTCTTTCCTATTCGGTCAGTTATCAAAGTAATTGGTCGTGCTGAGCCATCTACGACAGCGATCACATGTCCGGTTAGTATTATTCGTAAGTCAAAAGGTCGCTTATGCCAGCGTCCAAATGTTATAATGTTCAACGTAATATGGATCGCTGTCTTATTTTAAAATGGAACTACATTTTTTTGCAGTGATGGGCTATGTGCTTGTAAGATCTGGTTGCTATATGTTATATCGATGGCGTCAGGCAGAATTGGGAAATTTGGAATGGCTTAGACTCGAGCGACGTAGACCACATGTACAACACACACACTACACACCAGCACTACACATACAACCAATCTACACACTACCTAAACATACGAGACACAACACACAAAACACACAATGCACACGCATACATGACTACGACACACGCACACCTGTACCACAGTTATTATTAACTATTGCGTATATACTCAAACTATTATATAAATTAATACATACACACAGGCACGAATACAATTAACCATAACAATACCATACACAAACAACTAGCATTAATGCTGGTCGATTCACTGGCGCAGACAATACGGGGCAATGCCCAAGCAGTTGAGGCATGGATATAGAAATGTGACATTCTTACATCATATTGTCGGCGGTTTTACGTGGGGGAAAAACGTCGCAATAATGGTGGC
This sequence comes from Priapulus caudatus, assembly GCF_000485595.1. NCBI lineage: Eukaryota > Metazoa > Priapulida > Priapulimorpha > Priapulimorphida > Priapulidae > Priapulus > Priapulus caudatus. Next base: position 148,512 of record NW_014577106.1, on the reverse strand, counting down.
AGCTCACCAGGAAATAAGGCCGCCTCTGTTTTTTTTTCTCTCTTTTAACTTTCAAAGATTTCTGTTTTTATAAGCCGTCTCACTATCAGGCATGTATTAGTGTAGTGCTGTAGGCTGACTCAGCAGAGGTAGTAACTCTCGCTCTTTCTTCTGATCAATACTAGCTTCTGCTCGCACTTATGCGTTCTTTTTCCCATCAATGGCAACCGCTCAGCTCGCTACTGTTAAACATATCTTACCTGCCTCGCCTCAGCCTCTTATCGCTACATTCTTCTGCATTCGGTTCAATTCAATTTCGACCGCCAGCGAGTAGCACCAAATCATCTGTCCACTAAAAACTAAAGCAATAATATTTAGGAGGACAAACAGATTTTGTAATGCTGTTTTCTGCTGCGTACACGCACGACCTACGCACGCACCGATCACTCAAACGACCGAGCACATTCACGTCACAGAAATCCTATGTTCATCTTAACCAGAGCATCATTCAACGACATCGAGACATTACTTACCACCTACCACCCACGCGCATCGCCTGCCCATAAAATACTGGTCGCCCTGCATCGCGCACTACATAATGGGACGCAAGGCTTGAGCACCCACGAGAACAACACGGCCACCCATATATGCACGGCCACCATCTGTACCGCACCCGCGAGCTAATTATTCTCATGGCCATACTACCTCAATTTTGGTGGACTTACACCACTTGTAGTGTATGTTTCACACACCGATACATACATCCACGATCACGGATTAAGACCCCGGACCGGAGCAAGACAATCCGACGAACACACGGAACGCACGCACACACCGCACACAAACCTAGTATTTCTAAACACAATTTCCGTATTAATTCCGATCAGATTTCCTTTGCGCTCTCCTTCCTTCCGTTGCATTTTTTTTTTGTTTTGCACTTGCTTTTCATTACTGTTTCTTGGTCACTTCTTTCTTTTTTTTCTTCCTTTATTTGATATTTAAGTACTCTTTTTTTGTTGTCTCATGTTCTTTTCCTGTGTATGTTAACGTAGGATTCCTCCGTTCTGTGATCTTGTTCGTTAACAAGCGTTTTGGGATTCTGTATGATTCTTTAGTCTTTTGGTTGGCTTGGCCGCTATATCGTTAGATCAACGTGCTCGTTGCTTGGGCAATTCGCTTCCAATACGTGTATAAGGAGTCTATATCACTAAATCGCGTACACCAGGGCCCCGATCTTCCGCCGAACGCCTAAGGGGGGTGGAACGTGTAGAAGGCAGTGTGGAGTAATAGAGTCTGCGATGCTGATGGGCCACGAGGGGCGCACGGTTCCGCAGAGCATGAGACAGCACGGAGCAGGCGTAGCGCACAACTTTTGGAACATGTTTGCCACGATAATTGTGTGTCAGACACGATGCGGGAAATACAGCGCAAGTGGCCGGGCGTATTGAGCGTGAAGCGTTAGTAACACGTACGGTGTAATAACTTATTTGGTCGTATCGAAGGTGTCGCGTGGTGAAAAGTTGTGACGTTCTCAGCACGATGTCCAATACGTATTTCATCACGCTGTAACTCGTCCAATGGAGATGTCTCTGCGACGGTGAAGAAAGCACGGCACGTCACGCACGCACACTATACCCAGCCCCCCGCACACACAGGCATACAACAACACATACATGCACACACACGCGCGCACGACTACACGACAGACACACACACACACACAGCACTACAGCACAGACACAAAACATACAGCAGCAAGCACACACACAGCACACAACACACACACACACATCACATAACACAAACACACACATTCGGCACCAGACAACCCCTACTAGGGCCACACACAACTATTATAAGTGGATTTGGCGGGTTTACTCTTATAATGCTAAGTGCTCAGTATAACCACGTATAGTTTATACGCTACACTACTTACATATAATAATACGTCTATATAGTTACTTCATGATACGTACACTATACAACTATACACTTCAAGACTCTGCACCGTGGATTGTTGGGCGTATATATAATTATTACCAGCTATATAAATTATTAAACGTTTTCGACTTAACAGCGCAACTCATCACATATTTGCATTATATTACACGAATGTGTGCTCGCTAGCTTACTCTTGGAGGGTACAACGCTAAGTTGAGTGATCGGGATAATAGTATATCGAAATCATATTGTGTATACTCTTCAGCATTAATTATAACTGTCTGCGCACCAAGACTCTGCCTTTACTAATGAGATGTTCGCAGGTTGGATGCACGTCTTGCGATGGTGTGTGAGAACAGCTCCCACCGTCTTCCATCGGTGACAGCTCGGATGGACATGTGGTTAACACCGACATCGTCAGGGCACTAGGACCCTACCTGACATAGATTGACATGCGACCTGCGCGACCACATAGGCTAATCCATGCAGATCGTCTGGGTTGGCGTCGCGTAGAATTGGTCTTATGTCTGTTCCTACGTTTTTGTCAACATGAGAATATTACGAATACTTCTTACAATGGACTTTTTGTACTGACTCTATTATAACACAACGAGTTTTTTAAGGACATTATAATCACAGATTTTGTGTTTATTTATTTACACTCCTGCGATTGTTTATTATGATAGCCGGTGTCCCTATTGTGTCACTATAAATCGGTTAGATATATATTTGGATATTTATTTGGAGCTATGCCATGACGAGGTTGACCTAAAGAGTGAACAACAATCCAATTTTATGCGCCGAAACACAACTGCGTAACCTCAGGACTAAAACTTAGCATTACGAATAATGCTATATGGCCGCTGGAAAACAGGGCCCCCCCCCTCCAGGGTACGGTAGACTGAGGTGCGGGGTAGCTAGAGTAGCACATACATTATTATGATTTATTGGCGGGCGTCGGCTTGTTTGTCGATTTCGCGAGTTCGGAACAACGGATAATGTGCGAGCAGGTACTGACAGTGCAATAAAAGTAACGGCGTCATACTGAGGTGGCGGGCTTGAACTGACCGGACTGACGAACGTGGTGAAAGAGATTTTGTAGGGGGAAAGGTGTGGCATAACAGACAATCAGCCGCAGGCGGTGGAAGAAAAAGGAGACTGAGTGTGCGAACAAGGGAGAGCAAGGGGAAGGGCGGGCGGGATGAAGTAGTAGTTTTGCACGCCTACGGCTAGTGCGCTCTCCTAATTATAAACAGCGGTCTACTGATAAAAATGTATTAGCAGAAGCCGCTATGCTGAGATATCCCCGTGACCATATTAAAAGGCATTTTCTAGCACAAAATATAACTCCTCTCGTGAGATATTCGGCGGCATGCGCTAAAACAGTAAGCGTAGGCCAGATTCTGCAGCTGGCTGATGTATGCAGCGGAGACCTTACATGCAAGGTCTGCTCCATACTTAATACGTGGGTCTACTGATGACTATTATCATAGAAATCTATGCTGGGATAACCTATCTTTATTTTATAATTCATAATTTGTCAAAATATTCATTATTCTTGGGAGATATTGCATGGCGCGAGCACCGTTTTCAGACGTGGCAGTACGGCTTAAAATAAAGACGTAATATTTTTAGCCCTTGCGCGTGCCTCGCTGAGGTGGCAAGGAGGGGGATGAGTGGAGACTGGAGGGTGATTTAGAGACTGTGCACTAAAAGACGAAGCCGAAGGGCGGGTTGATGAAA
>NW_014577106.1:139904-144824 GCF_000485595.1 Priapulus caudatus | reverse complement strand
TAATTTCAATTAAATCAATTAAAATAATTTCCAAATAATTTCATTGAATAAATGTCAATTTCAAGTTTACAAATCAAAAAGTAAACTAATTAAAAACAAAAAACAGTGTATTGTTAGAAGGTGTTCAACAATACACAGTGTATTGTTGAAAGCTCATAGGTAGCCTACTACAATACACAGTGTATTGTTGAAAGCTCATAGGTACCTACTACAATTCAGCAAGTGTATTGTTAGAAGGTGTTCAACAATACACAGTGTATTGTTGAAAGCTCGCTAACAATACACAGTGTATTGTGCAAATGCCTAAACATACAACACACTGTGTATTGTTAAGTTACCAGATTATCTGCAGATAGGATATTCCGTGTCTGTTATATTTTGGTCAGGCTTGCGATCATATAACAGAAATTTCTTTAACATAATATTTTACACTGAAAACCGTCGTAATTTGTTAATTTAACTAAGCCCAGAGTTTGAAACATTTCATAGGTTTATGAAACTATGCAGTAAATACGAGTAAATTAACAAGGATTTCTGTGAGTGAATTCGCGGCTAAGAGTGTGTACAGAGAAAACAGCATGTACAAAAATCTGTTTGTCTCCTAAATATTATTGTTATGTTAAGAAAATGCCGTGAAATTGAATGAACGAATGGCAGAAGAAAGAAGAGGCGGAGGCGGAGGCGGAAAAATTAGAAAGAGAAGATTGGCAGAGGGAAAAAAAGCAAGTGGAGAAAGAGATTGATCAGAAAAAGAGGAGAGTACTACCTCTGCTGAGTATCGCTACAGCATACACTAATCAATGCTGATAGTGAGGAGGGCTTATAAAAACAGAGATTTGAAAGTTAAAAAGAGAAAAAAAAACCAAGAGTGGCGCCTTATTTTTGTGAGCATGCCACCATTATGCGAGTTTTTTCCGCCCACGTAAAACCGCGAAATATTGATGCTAAGAGATGTCACATTTTTACTACATTGCTCATGCTTGGCATGCCACTATTCTGCCAAAACCACATTATGTTATATTATTGATTATATAAATTTAAAGTATATTTACGAATAGTTTAATAATACCAGATTCTCATTAAAATGTTTAAGGTAGCTCAGTTTAAGCATTCCAAATTTCCACAATTCTGTGCCATGATATAACATATAGAACCAGATCTACAAGCACATAGGCCGCATCACCTGCCAAAAAATGTATTCCATTTTAAATAAGAAGGATTATTATTACGTTGAAATTATACATTGACGTGGAAAGCGCTTGTAGCTTACGAATAATACTAACCGGGACATGGTGATCGTGATCGTAGATGGCAGCACGATCCAATACTTGATAACTGACCGAATAGGAAGGAAATATATATAAATATATATAAAGGGTTTATTTGCAAAACTGGCTGTCCATTTTTTTCAAAAATGAGTTTGAACCACCAATGTATAGTATGTGAACATAGGTACCGCGTACAGTACTTTTTTTCTTGAAAAACAGCCTACATCATGCTTAAAAGACCCATCCATAAATCATGTTTAGTTGCGAAACAGCTGCTCACTTGCTACACACTTGCTTCATTTTAACCAATACTGAAAACAATGTAAATGATTGTCAAATAATTGTTTTGTCGTTTCTCTTCATTTTCTCCAAAAGGGACATAGGCAGTTTTGCAAATAAGCTCTTTATATATTGGAGCGTACCACTGGTTCCTGTGTGATTAAACTCGAAGCTGCGATGGCATGGCTTATATTTATTTTTTCCCGCAGAGCAGCAGTCTCACACTGATGATTGCCATCCTGCCTCCGCCTACACGCGGACACACACACACACACACGCAGACAACATGTACACACACACACACAGCACACACACACACACACACACACACACAGCACACACACACACACACACACACAACACAACACACGATACATACACACACACACACGTACACACACATACATACATTACCACACGCACTATACATACATACATTACACACACACACATGCCACGCACGGCACACGCACGGCACCTGCGCTCACGCACATCACATACACACACGCGCCACATAGACACACACGCACACACACACCGCACGCACGCACCACAACACACACACACAACACACACACGACACACATACATACACACACACGCACGCCTGCAACGCGCAACAGCGCATGCACGCACGCACGACACATAGCACACAACCGCCGCGCACCATTTACATGACACACACACGCACACAATACCATACACACAGCACGCATGCCGCAACACACACGAACGCACGCACACACACACAACACATACACAACATCAAACACAGCACACACGCGCGGCGCACACACACGCACACACACACACGCACAGGCACGCACGCCAACGCACGGCACGCACACACACCCCCCCCCCACACACACATACAACACACATACATACACACACACGCTGCGCACACACACGCACAGCACACACACACCACACACACACACACACACAGACCACACATACACACACACACACACACACACACCACACACAGCACACACACACACATACACCAAACACAACCACACACCACACAACACACACACACACATATTAGTAGTAATGTAGGTATGTATTATATATATATATATAGCATATATATAACTATAATATATATATATATTATATATATACTATATTTATATAAATAAAGACGCCGTCCGCGCAGTGCAAGCGTGATGCGGGCGTGTTACATGCTGACAAATAGGCAGTCTGGTACATTTCTAATCCAAGTTAGATGCGCAAAGATTGACCAACTACTGCACGTCAAACTATACGTTATACATTAAAATCAATAAAATATAACAAAAGGGTCAGGTTAATACAATCATGTCAATGGCGAAACAGCAACAGTTAAACGTTGATGCTCTTGTACAGAACAAACGTGACGATCTCAACAACTGTAGCCGGATTCGATATAATCTTGAGTATCCCTCTTGCAATATAACTACACATATATTCCCGTACTCTCCTGATATGTCTTCTGATTCTCGATTACATCATTCATACTCCAGCGTAATTAAGCAAAACCATTCATATTAGCATTCCATGTCGTAGGAAAGGGGAAAAATACCGGAACTCATTTATAGTTCTCTCGATGAATAGCTGTATAGTTCTGCCAAATTTAGCTAGTTTTTTTTTTACCGAAACACGTGACATTGCTGTACTAATCAATTTGTTGCATTGTTAGAAGTTCATTTTTTAGAACTATTCCAGAAAGCATACAGCATTAGAAATATGGCGGAAATAAGCAATAAGCCATAGTCATAAAGCGGGTACAGCCGTGATGAATTGCTTTTATGATCTATCGAGGTAGTTTATTGCGAGATAGAACCGCGTGTACGCGCCAAATATGACGCTCATATATAATACCGGTCATGTAGCAGGTGTTTAATAATAGGTTGGTACATTGTCACGATTCCGAGTGATTACAGGTTTACTGTCCATAATACCATCTCCACGATTTCAAGCAATGCGCGTGTACACGTGCCGGTGCATGGGTACGAAGGCTACGAGACAAATCGTTACAGACATGATGGTGAGACCCTGGCCACGAGGAAGAGTAGATCTGGGAAGGAAACTAATCTGAACTGACCAACTGAATCTGAACAATTAATCTGAACAACTAATCTGACAATCTGAACTACAACTAATCTACAATCTACTGAATCTACTGAAACTGTCTACTACTACAAAAACCTGAATCTACAACTAATCTAACAATCTGAACAACTAATCAAGAACTGACAACCTACTCCATTATTTTAGTTATACTGTAGAATGGTAATTAATAAACCAGATTTCATACTCATTATTATCTGGCATATATATCCGAACAACTGTAGATTGAGTTTAGGTCGGATAATAAAGAGACAACTTTATTTATTTACCACCACCGTGACGACGAGTACCTCTCGATGAATTGATAGTTGAACTCACATAAACTCACGACTATTGAAAACAATATCCTCACGTGAATCCACACGGCTCTGTGTGAGTAACGGGGACACTCGATTTATGATCATTTCTTCGTTCTATAAAAACATCAAAATTCGCGCTGTTTTAGACGTAAACCACAAACAAGCCGTGGATAGATTGACATTCGCGTGTTTCTAACCTGTATCCGAAGATAATGATAGGAAAACACTTACTCGAGTCACCCAACGACTGCCATCGGGTAATTTGCCTTAGGGCGTAGAGCGGCAATGGCAAACATGTCAAAACGGATATTTCGAAAGTTGGCGATCGAAGGCGCAGGGCGCGCAGGGCCGCGGCGTGTGTGGAGTAGCAAAGCGGTGCGCCTCGTCCCGAACGCTGAAGCTTTTAAGGAAATGTGGTTATGTGTACGCGCTCGCACATACTCATCGTTGCTCGTCAGTCTCTCCCATCAGTCTCATCATAGCAGCTGTACGCCGCTCCCCGATTGTAGCAAATCTTCGCTTTGCATGCGAGTAGGCGTTAATGTAGAGCGGCGCGACGTTAGGTTGATAGTGCGGAATGCTAGGGGAATAGATCGATGACGTGATGTTGGTAGTGTAAAATAGTAGGAAAAATAGCGTCGGGCGTTGTACATGAGCGCAATAGGTGTGACGTTAAGTTAGCAACGTATATTAGTAGTGAAAGTTATATACAAAAAATCATATGTGATCAAATTACTTGCGAAGCGATAGGTGGACTAATGGATGGATGGGTGGAAAGATAGATCGATGGATAGATGGATGGATGGATGGATGGATGGATGGACGGATGGGTGGATGGATAGATCAATGGATAGATGGATGGATGGGTGGATGGATGGATGGACGGATGGATGGATGGATGAATGGACGGGGGGGTGGGTATGTGGGTGGACGGACGGACGGACGGACGGACGGAC
>NW_014577106.1:137147-139865 GCF_000485595.1 Priapulus caudatus | reverse complement strand
TACCATCCATCCATGCATACGCATCCATCTGCATCCATCCATCTATCTATCCATCCAAATCATCCTGCCATTCATGAACCATCATCGCATCCATCGCATCCATCACCATCCATCTTCGTCCCGTCCGTCCGTCCGTCCGTCCATCCGTCGTGTCCCGTCCGTGCCGTCCGTCTGTCCGTCCGTCGTCTGTCCGCCGTCCGTCGTCCGTCGTCCGTCCGTCCGTACCGTCCGTCCGTCGCGTTCCGTCCGTCCGTCCGTCCGTCGCGACCGTCGTCGCCATCATCCATTTCGGATGGGTGGATAGATAGATCAATGGATAGATGGATGGATGGACGGATGGGTGGATGGACGGATGGGTGGATGGATAGATCAATGGATAGATGGATGGATGGGTGGATGGATGGATGGACGGATGGGTGGATGGATAGATCAATGGATAGATGGATGGATGGGTGGATGGATGGATGGACGGATGGATGGATGAATGGACGGGTGAGTGGGTATGTGGGTGGACGGACGGACGGACGGACGGACGGATAGATGGATGGATGGATGAACAGACAGACAGACAGACATACAGACAGCCATATGAACGGACGAACGGATGGACGGACAGACGGGTGGATGGACAGACAGACGCATGCATGCATGCATGTGATCCATGGATAGCAGCGTGGTCGATTAATCGACGGTGGCGGTCCCTTTTACACATCAAACAGTCTACCGCCGACGGAGACGGCGCTTCGGGGAATTATCTAAGCAATCTAATGAGAAGTAGCTGGCTCGTCGTGTTTGTAAACAAATGCTTGTAAACGAGAGCCGGACTCCATCTGCTGCCTCACACTCGCCGCGTCATTGACAACGCGCCCCTGTCACTGAGAATTAATTCTCGTAGCAAGCCACTTCTCTGCATCGCGCTCTAGCGCCGTGGTAACCTACTGAGCATGACTAGACTTACTGGGTGATGCTCCATTAGGAGCGTTCCCAACTTTTATGTCATTAATGTCGTGATATAAAAGAGATATAAAGTGGGGGTGGATCGATATCAATTAGATATCAAGGGGGGTTAGATATGAAATAGATATCAAGGGGGGGATCGATATCATTTAGCTATCAAGGGGGGGTTAGATATGAAATAGATATTAAAGCGGGGGCTATAAAGGGTATATAGAGGGAGCAAGCAACATTGAGACTGGGGTATGTTCGCTTCGTTTCGCTGGACTTCGTTGCTCGAGCAAGCAACATTGAGACTGGGGTATGTTCGCTTCGTTTCGCTGGACTTCGTTGGACTTCGTTGCTTGAGCAAGCGAAATACAGAGCGGGGCCATGTTCGCTTCGTTTCGCTAGACTTTGCTGGACTTCGTTGCTCGAGTAAGCAACATTGAGACTGGGGTATATAAATTTTTTTCTCAGCCAGAACCATCTCCCAGACGTGGTGATTCTGAATATATCTTTAGTTAGCGCGATTGAGTGACAAATCAGGGCGAAAAGCGAGGACAAACAAACACACACACACACACACACACACACACACAAGATTAGCCAAATTATAGTATAGATTTATATATATTTCCTTCCTATTCCGATCAGTTATCAAGTATTGGATCGTGCTGCCATCTACGATCACGATCACCATGTCTCGGTTAGTATTATTCGTAAGTACAAGCGCTTTCCACGTCAAATGTATAATTTCAACGTAATAATAATCCTTCTTATTTAAAATGGAATACATTTTTTTGCAGGTGATGGGCCTATGTGCTTGTAGATCTGGTTCTATATGTTATATCATGGCACAGAATTGGGAAATTTGGAATGCTTAAACTGAGTACCTTAAACATTTTAATGAGAATCTGGTATTATTAAACTATTCGTAAATATACTTTAAATTTATATAATCAATAATATAACATAATGTGGTTTTGGCAGATAGTGGGCATGCCCAAGCATGAGCAATGTAGTAAAAATGTGACATCTTACATCATATTTCGCGGTTTTACTGGGAGAAAAACTCGCATAATGGTGCATGCTCACCAAAAATAAGGCCGCACTCTTGTTTTTTTTTTCTCTTTTTAACTTTCAAATTCTCTGTTTTTATAAGCCCTCCTCACTATCAGCATTGATTAGTGTATGCTGTAGGATACTCAGCAGAGGTAGTACTCTCCTCTTTTTCTGATCAATCTCTTTCTCCACTTGCTTTTTTTCCCTCTGCCAATCTTCTCTTGTTAATTTTTCCGCCTCCGCCTCTTCTTTCTTCTGCATTCGTTCATTCAATTTCACGGCATTTTCTTAACATAACAATAATATTTAGGAGACAAACAGATTTTTGTACATGCTGTTTTCTCTGTACACACTCTTAGCCGGAATTCACTCACAGAAATCCTTGTTAATTTAACTCGTATTTACTGCATAGTTTCATAAACCTATGAAATGTTTCAAACTCTGGGCTTAGTTAAATTAACAAATACGACGGTTTTCAGTGTAAAATATTATGTTAAAGAAATTTCTGTTATATGATCGCAAGCTGACCAAATATAACAGACACGGAATATCCTATCTGCAGATAATCCTGGTAACTTAACACAGTGTGTTGTATGTTTAGGCATTTGACAATACACTGTGTATTGTTAGCGAGCTTTCAACAATACACTGTGTATTGTTGAACACCTTCTAACAATACACTGTGAATTGTAGTAGAACACCTTCTAACAATACACTGTG
>NW_014577106.1:125082-135527 GCF_000485595.1 Priapulus caudatus | reverse complement strand
TAATTTCAATTAAAATCAATTAAAATAATTTCAAATAAATTCATTTGAATAAATGTAATTTCAAGTTTACAAATCAAAAAGTAAACTAATTAAAAACAAAAAACAGTGTATTGTTAGAAGGTGTTCAACAATACACAGTGTATTGTTGAAAGCTCATAGGTAGCCTACTACAATACACAGGTAAGCAACATTGAGACTGGGGTATGTTCGCTTCGTTTCGCTGGACTTCGCTATACTTCGTTGCTTGAGCAAGCGAAATACAGAGCGGGGCCATGTTCGCTTCGTTTCGCTGGACTTCGTTGCTCGAGCAACCGAAATACACAGCGGGGCCATGTTCGCTTCGTTTTGCATTTTGCATTTTGCAATACTCAGCCAAGTAGAAACAATTAGGAATGATTACGACTGACGAATTATACGCAGCTAGATTCATTACTATTAATATCATCTGCATATCCATCATTAGATTTACTTTATTACAAATGTTATTACCTACAGCATTTCTGTATAGCTAGAGATTACTTAGGTACAATATACTTCCCTTTCTATGATTTCCTTGCGGACAGAGTGCTTTATCATTTTCTAACATCTAAGCTGGCTCTTGATGAATCCTACCTGCCTAGTCATAAGATGTGCAGCTATATAGTTGAATGAAAATGCCAAATATCGATAGCCACTCCTTACAGATTAAACGCGGTTTGTCAGACCATATTTAATCCGATATTCCTATTCATCCTATTGCCAATACAAGACGTCTAAACCAAGCACTTGCTACTGCGAACTTTGGTAACCTCTTGTCAATCTAATCAGTAACGAGTTCCATGATAATCCATCCTATCCACCTCTCTGGTAAAATCGGTCTTCGCTGGCGTTATTTTTCTATCCTCAGATAAAAGCATCACATGCGTGTTAGAATATTATTGTGCGCGGACGTCATTTCTAAGACGCAACCGAATGACTAATATTCGTTTTCTGTAACTATCACCAATGAGGTGTTAGAATAAACATTACCATTGGCACCTTCTATATATGATTTATATAGCATATTGTTGTGTTAGGTAGTTATACGCTAAATTATATTTGCCGATGGAGCACGATTTTTGGAAGAATCGTATATAGTACTGTTTTCATGCGCGGTAATGTCACTTAATAAAGACAGAGAGAGGGAGAAAGAAGGGGAAAGGGGAGCAACAGCGGTGGCGGGTGAGGGTGTTGACAGGAAAAGCGAATAACAAGGAGTTCGAATAATAAAATCAGGAGTGAATAATAGAGATATTCTTTATTATTCACTCCCGATAAAATGCATAATTATATATAAATGTATTAAATATATCTAAAGGCAGAGAAGAGTTTTGTGATACGCGAGATGCATACGATCACTATAAACGAGAAATCATTAGTTCCTGCGTAAAACGCGTATGAATCGGTAAAAAACGGTAACTCGATTGGGCAGCGTTGACTGTGTTTGTGCGCGCCTGCATGCATGCGTGTGTATGTGTGTGTGTGTGTGTGTGTGTGTGTGTGTGTGTGTGTGTGTGTGTGTGTGTGTGTGTGTGTGTGTGTGTGTGTGTGTTGGAGAGAGAGAGAGAGAGAGAGAGAGACAGAGAAAGAGAGAGAGAGAGCGTGTATGTGGGAGTGTGGGGGTGCGTGATCATGATTTCTCGTTATTAAATTGTGAAATTTTGCTTCCTAGAATCTTAACATCCACCGGAAACGAATTTCAAGAACGGTTTCAATAAGATGTTTTGTTATTCGCGAATGTATGCCATGATTGAGAAAATCAATATACGTCATGACGCCGGAGTGAATGAAAGTGAGAGAGAACGCGTGTGAGAGAGTGAAAAAGAGGGAGAGGGGGAAGAGTGAGCGAGAGAAAGAGAAAGAAAGATAGAAAGAGGAAAAGAGGGGACGAGTGAGAGAGAGAGAGAGAAAGCGTGTATGTGTGAGTAGAAAAGAGAAAGAGAGAAAAAAAGAAAGAAAGAAAGTAAAGAGAGCGAAAGGGTGAGAGAGCAAAAGAAAACGAGAGAGAGAGCGCACGCGCGAGAGAGAGAGCCCACGAATAAGACCGAAGATTATCGAACGACGACGTGATTTCGCGCAAATTTCAAGTTGCTCATTTTTTGTATTGTTCACTGATTGCTTACATTACAGTCGCCGCTTGCTGCGCACGGTAACAGGCAGCCAGTAAAATGTAGACGGTGCACTCGGCGGACCATTTGTATATCGATTTCTTTTCCGACCATGTCCGATACTGTTCCATCTCTGCTGAATGATTTAGTGCAATGTAGTAGCCAGTAGAACCTGGTCTGCATTGCTAAGAAGTGTGTGGCACACTAGCTGGCGTTAATAGCATAGCACAACATGCTTCCTTATAGATGTACACTACTTCTTGCATTATTTCCGTCTTTGTTCTCTTTTTAATGTCGTTGTCTCATTGTTCTGTTAATACAACCTAACGGTGACCAATATACTATCTAGTGACTATATTTTCTTTTCACTCGCTTTATATAGCGATAATATTATTATTATATCGGAATATAGAGACTCGATATTTACCTGTAGTGAGCTATATCAGTGCGCGAACACGAGAATTGTTTAGAAGGATTTACCTAGTGGTAACAATTCAATAGATTTCGAAGTATCCATTCACTAAAAAAACGAGAGTAATGCTTGAGGGCTTCATACTAGCAGAAGTAGATAATAGGGAACTAATAATAGGGTTCCCTATTATCTACTTCTGATACTAGCTAGTCTAATTTTATTCGAAATTCTTTCGGCTTATTTGAATATTTGTGATAGTATGACGCAATTTGTTGTGTTAATAAAGAGTGTGGTGGCGGTGGCGGTGGCGGTGGCGGTGGCGGTGGCGGTGGCGGTGGCGGTGGCGGTGGCGGTTGCGGTGGCGGTGGCTGTGGCGGTGGCGGTGGCTGTGGCGGTGCTGATGATGATTGCTGGTGTCTGTATTTAGTGTTGTTACTGATGTTGATGACGTTATTGTTGATGATGATGATGATGATGATGATGATGATGGTGATGATGATGATGATGATGATAATGATGATGATGATGACGACGATGATGATAAATGATTGATGACGTCGAGAATGACGATAATGGTTCTAATCCTGACAGCAATTCTCATTACACCAAACGCACGACAATTTGACGATCGAGCGTTCACGGGGGAACACGTCTCCAACCGGTAATAACCGACAAAGACACAGACCGGCCGTAAGTGTGACGTCCACGACGACAAATACATGCCGGTCGGTTATGATTGATTACGATGATTATTGATCATTATAACAATTCGACAACTATGGCAGAGCTATCCTTCTGCTTTCTCAGCTAGCACCGTGGCCAGATCCTTCTCTGCCGGTGCTAGACTCTCATTAGCATATGTGGGACCCGATACCGAGAAGTGTCGCGTGTATTTGCCGAAGCCGCTCACGTTTCCACGTCTAGTGGATTTGGCGGCGGCCGCGGCGTTGTAGTTTGCTACGACTTCCTGCGTCGTCAGGCGCTACCATTATTACAAGCTGTTGCAATCGCCACGCACACGCCGAGCGGTGAATTCCGCAGCAGCAACAGCAGCAGCAGCAGCAGCAGCAGACGCGCTTCACGAGTCACGTGTTCGCGACACGTCATCGGAGAGCGTATCTCGGGTGGAAAGTTGTTGCGGCGAACGACGAGCGGTATGGAGCGTCGGTCCATCTACTCTGTATCAGTTTCCCGTCGCGCGGCTGCGGTGACATTTCATCCTATCATGGGAAATACTGGATGAGTGACGGTGCGGCGCGCATAACGAGAAATCTAAGCAGTGAATAACGCCGACAAAGACACGAAGATGGGATGCGTTCAGCGATTCATACCGAGTGTTGCATCGCATACCGCCGTGTTATCGGTACTGGTGCTCTGTTTACACGTGCCCCTGGGAAGCAGGTAGGCGCGAATCGTGCTTCGATCATGTTAAAGCATGTATAACCGTTTTTTTAAACATAGTAGCGCTATTTGAGGGAAGGAAATCTCGCATAGCAGAAGTATAAGAAGTACTAGTTACTCTGTTTAAACGTGTCGTTAGGAACCAGGCAGGAGCGAATTGTACCTCGATTACGTTAAAGCACGTATAACAGTTTTTAACATAATAGTACTATTTGGGGAAAGGAATCATATATAACAGGAGTATTAGAATCACTAGTTCCTGTGTTTACACGTGCGCTTAGGAATCAGGCAGGAGCGAATGCGGCTTCGATTTTGTTCAACCATGTGTAATAATATTTATCATAGAGCGATATTTAGGGGGAGTTCTAATAGCAGAAAAATTAGAAATATATTATTATACTTATAAAACACTACGCTATGTCATAGTGAAATATTGATTGTATATGGGTTTATTGATTTATGTTCTCTAATTTCACGTATCATTGTTGAAGGCAAACAGTGCTGCTGCTGCTGCGGCCGTCACTTTTATAAGTAATAACTTGCTAATAATGGTGTGTTTGAACAAAGCCACGATGTTGGGCCGGTTGTTTGCTACGGAAAAATAAGCAAACGTGTTATATTACGTGTTATATTACACACAACCGACGGGATTTGTTATTTATCTTCGAAAATATTCCTAAATGTGGTAGCGTCGGTGATAATGTATTGTAAACAAATGTAAGCCTAATGTATTGAAGCTATAATGCTAATGTTTGTTACATAGATCATCTAAATGTACATGGGTCATGTTATGCTTATAATCCTGGACAGACACGGGCTCAGTATGGTCAGTCAAGGGCGATAAACATACTACAACTATAAATCACCATAACTAATATACGACGGTACGGAATGCAGTAGTGTCGCATCGGTTAGGTCTCGCAACCTCGGTTAGGTCACGCGGTTAGTCGTCACAAGAATTCCACTTATTCTTAAATCACCAGTATACGACTGATATTTCAGCAAGTATAGATATCGCCAGATACATGCATGCATCTCTCTCTCCCTTTCTCTCTCTCTCTCTCTCTCTCTCTAATCTATCCCGCATCTTCTCTTTCACTCTATCCCCTCTATCTTAAACCCCTCCTCACTCTCTCTCTATCTCTTTCTCTCTCTTTATATCTACAATCTCTATCTAGCTATATATCTTTCTTTATCGTTCTATCAATCCATCTACTACTCGGCGCGCATCTCTCTTTCTTATATATATATTATAATATATAATTTATATATTAATATATAGTATACTTATATAGGAGGAGAAGATGAGAGAGAGAGAGGAGAGAGGACGAGAGAGAGGAGAGAGAGAGAGAGAGAGAGAGGAGAGAGAGCAGAGAGAAGAGAGAGAAAGGAGAGAGAGACGAGAGAGAGAGGAGAGAGAGAGAGAGAGGGAGAGAGAGAGAGAGAGAGAGGAGAGAGAGAGAGAGAGAGAGAGAGAGAGAGAGAGAGAGAGTAGTCCGTCGTTGTCGACGATAACGTTGTTGTGCACTTCACCGATGCGCTCTCATGTGGCTCCGTAGGCATATATATATATATATATATACATAGCGAGAGAAAGAGAGAGAGAGCGCGCGCGCAACAACGGTATACATACATCTATATGTGTTCACACAGCAACAATAGAATCTCGCATCCAGACTAGATGCTCGTTTCCGCGCGAGATGTGACACGTTTAAGCTATTCCGATATCCTGCCTGGAGTTGCTACAAATTCATTCAGGGCCAACTTATACTCACTTATGCGCATAAAATGGTCCTAAAGATTCACGTAGGAACACGCTTTCACACGAAAACAGGACGTAAAACTGCGTGCGCGTGTATGCGCAGGTTTTCCTCTAGTAAGAAGCTTCGGCTTGCTCATAACTGCATGCATAATGCCGAGCGACATTTTCGCGCGTGTTCATATATCCCTTCGACACATGCAAAAGCAACGCATTGCTTATACAGTAAAACATGTTTGCTCACAAACGCTCACATGCGTGTTGTTATTACGCAGGCCCGTAGTTCATTTTGTTCGGGGGGTTAGTGCCCGGAATGGATATATAGATGTAATAATATCGAAACGATGAAACCGCCTGGCAATGGGTGTGTGTAGCCGTAGCGATGCTGCAATGCAAATGACATTTCGCTGCCAAAACGTTTGGCGTCAGCGGTAAATTTCGTTTTAGTGAAAAGCCGCTCACGAGTACGTACCGAAACGCTCGGCAACGCCGCCGGTATGGCGTCGTATGGGTTCATTAGTTTAGTCAAGCGCTTTTAATTACACGTGAGTTTTAAACATTAATTGAATAACGATGTCGTGGCAACATGTCGTACATGTGAAACTCATTGGGAAGCGCTTGCGTTGCCTGTAATGATAGACTGCTCTCGTCTTATCGGTTCACTTAAAACCTTTTGATTGCCGGAATTGCAGTCGCGAGGGTAGAATACCGAGGGATAATTACACGTGCAGCCGAGCAAAAAATACACGCCTTCACAATCGCAATGGAAGAGGCGGTTAATTGCTCTATGGCCAACCTTCAAAACATGCATAGTCTTCCCGTCTATGTATCCTGAGGAAAATATAGGGTTCATATAGGTTTCCCATCTATCTATCCAGGGGAAAATATAGGGTTTATATAGGTCTCCCATCTATCTATCTTGGGAAAAATATAGGGTTCATATAGGTCTCCCATCTATCCTGGGGAAAATATAGGGTTCATATAGGTTTCCCATCTGTCTATCCTGGGGAAAATATAAGGTTCGTATAGGTTTCCCATTTATCTATCCTGGAGAAAATAGAGGGTTCGTATAAGTTTCTCATCTATCTATCCTGGGGAAAATATAGGGTTCGTATAGGTTTCCCATCTATCTATCCTGGGACAACCACAGGGTTCCTATCTGTTTATATGGTTCTGTCTGTATACAATTATACCTCTTCATACTCTTTATATATATCATGCGTGTTCATGCGGCACGTCGTTAAATATTTCACCAGGGAGTAAAACAAAACTTGTTGCATATTATATTGATTCACGTAGCATGAAGTATCTGTTAATGGAACATGAATCTTAGTCAAATGGGAAATATTTTTGTCTTATCTAAATTTATACACTTCATTAATACCAAAGCAAGAACCGGGACATTTTTATCACGAAAATTAAGATCGATAACTAACTAAAGGTCGAATATAAATTAATCAAACAATCAAAGTTAAAGCAATCAAACAAAGTGGGGCAGCAATAATTATTAAGAGTGTCTTCGCTCACAACATCATGTGCCTGTCGCTAGCGTAAGATCGCCGCAAGAATAAGTAAAAGTTGAATGTATTTCCTAATGTTTTAAGTAATATTCACGTGTTCGTTTAAATTCATTCAAGGCCTCAGGGAGGCGTCGAAGATTGACAGTCTGTTATCAATGGAAAACGGATTTCGTTTGCAAAGCCAATTGGCATGCTGCTAGAATTTAATAAATGTAAGCGTCATTATTTGTTTTTAATGTTTGATGCCGATTTAAACACGCGCCATCTACATGCAAATTTGGGTTATTCACGTGCAATATGCCAACACGCGCGCCTGGTGATTTGACGTACAATACTTGATAAATCTCGTGACGTTTGTTTCTAAACGTATTTCAAATGTGTAAATGTGAAATGGATTTTCCAACCAACTGACTGACTTGTAGGAACGTATATTGTATTTTTCAATCATGGTCCTGAATGAGATCAAAAATTGTTTGTTCATGTTCGACGAGCCCAATATAATGAATTTATAGGTTTAGCAACGTACGGCAAAGTACAGTAGTGCGAGCTGTAGTAAGTATAACGATGAAATCTCGGATGATAAATGCCGAGTAAATTTGAGTGTAAATTTTGCTATTGTTAATTTTGTTACAACGCTGTTTATATATATTGTTTTTCTTGTGGTCGTAATTGCACATAATTAGCACTGTGATGCGCGCTCCTTATGTTCCGTCGCACTATACTTATATACACGATGAGAATAAATAGATTACGCAACGATACGCCAGCGGAGAAAAAGAATTTTCCGACATGGAAGAGAACACCGGCATACAAGTATATTCACTCACTGTGTTAACACCGCCAACTAAGTTTCCACCTCCTGTGTTAACATCGGTCTAGAATTAATCTAACGCTTCACCCACCGCGTTCGCATGTTCACTCATCTACTATTGCATATGCAGATATTCAATACGCACATGGGCTGAAAATTGCATTCTTATTAGTGCTTACGATTATCTAAATGGTCTAAATTTGCTTTCGTATTTTCATAATAATCACTACAATTTCTGTAGGCCCGTACGTTTTTTCACACGAACTAGTTTTATTCTTCACACGTTTTTCGTAGCAAGTCGTCTTTTATTGGGCATAGAAAACTGGATCACGTCCCAGCGCAATTATATTAAAAAACACGTTTATTAATATTTTTCCGTTGGTTTCACAACGCGAATCTGAATGCTAGGTAGGAATATGTCATTCGATTTGTAACTACAGAAACGCCATGAATCGGCGTGTATGAGTGGAATCAGCCAATACGATTTCACGGTAAGTAAAATTCGTGCGTTTACAAGATTGCATTTACTTTAAATTATATAGCAGCGGTCGACGCAATTTATCGATGCGCGCGATGACTTTCCCAAGTCCCAAACATTTCCATTCTGTCACAAGGATACCGCCGCTTATGACTCTATGATTTCTATCGTCTATGAACTTTGAGTAAATCGGTATAAAGTTAATTCAGGATTCATTTATTGATTATAGAATATTCACGCGATTTGAGAGCACAAATAAAAATAGAATAACATCGTTTAAATGTAATACCTGTGAGCATAAGTGTAGTATTAAAAAATCAATAATGACAATCACGATGTGTTCTCAATAACTCAGACATGTGCAACGAGGAGGAGCTCTTGACAACTTAATTAGTTGAAGTTCTAGCGCATAAATACATATTACATGAAGTGAAGCTGTTGAATAATTGCACAAACGATAACATTGGGTCTGCACAAGTGCTAAAGATTACTAGCACAATTTACATTTTAGTTACTTTGAATTGCACCAATGTAACGATATATTATAGCTCGATAATACATAGCGAAGTCGTCTTCAAATGTATTGCCGTTGTACTACTTGCTCAAGATTTCCACGGTATTTTTTTTGAAAAATAGCAATACAATGCTTTTATATGTATTTTTCCCAGCCCAGACATGCTTACAGTGGGTTTATCTAAACAATTCCTACCGAGATTAATTAACTTTAAAGTGTGTAGTTACCCAATAATTGGTACTTGCAAATAGATTATTTGTATTATCCAAAAAATAGCAGTTTATCAAGCTATCGAGAGTATTACCGTTTATCATTTATTGTCAACGATGTTGTATTTTATGCTGTAATTTTGCGTTTTTTCTAGGACTTCTATGGGACACGATGCGCACATACGCTATATATTTGCATTTTATCTAGGACGGTTATGTTGCTTTCGTATCACAAACGTTATAGAAATATTTTCTGCTAAATGTACGTTACAGTTTGTGTCAAACGAATCACCGCATACTGCTCTCTTATTTGCTATTCATGTCTGGCAAATAAAGTGGCACTCTGACACTTCAAAAATAATTGTTGCATTGTCTATACTACCGCACGGCGGAAAAGTAATAATCATTACCGTAATATTATAATGTCGGCGATAGAGTTTTTTATTGTGATGTTTGAACCTAATAGCTGAGCGCTTTCATTTACCTGCAATTCATTTATTCTTAATAAGAGATAATTCCTTATAGCTAAGGGCAGAGGAGAGAGGATATGTGAGGCTAGATACTCTTTAATCTACTATCAATAATATTGCCCATTATTCTATCATTCTTCTATCAATAACCATGCATATGAACCGATATCGGTATCGTGTCGCTCTATTTATAATCACATTCCGACGTTTTTTTATATAAAATACAGTCACCAGATATCAAAATGCAATCTTGATAATAGAACTAGTATTTTCCGTGTTGTTTTTTCATACTTGTGTGATCGCAAGAATCACACATATGTTAGGAACGCTTAACCAGTTGTTTTTCTAAAAGTTGTCAAAATACAATTGCGTCTGGCAAGTTGAGTTTAGAGTGGAAAATTATTGATGCGGATCAATGAGGTGAAATGCTACGCATCTTAGCTGGGAGAAATCAACGTTAGTGTCTACAAAAAAGACCAACAGATGTATTCAACTTGAAAATAATACGACACACAGACATGACCCACGAATACACATGAACAAACGCACGTGCACAGACACACTAAACACACACACGCACGCACACACACACACACACACACACACACACACACACACACACACACAACACACGCACGCACGCACGCACGCACGCACGACACGCACGACACACACACACACACACACACACACACACGCGCACGCACGCACGCACGCACGCACGCACGCACGCACGCACGCACGC
>NW_014577106.1:122698-125072 GCF_000485595.1 Priapulus caudatus | reverse complement strand
TGATGATGATGATGATGATGATGATGATGATGATGATGATGATGACGACGATGATGATAAATGATTGATGACGTCGAGAATG
Source organism: Priapulus caudatus (assembly GCF_000485595.1). Lineage (NCBI taxonomy): Eukaryota > Metazoa > Priapulida > Priapulimorpha > Priapulimorphida > Priapulidae > Priapulus > Priapulus caudatus. Next base: position 124,990 of record NW_014577106.1, on the reverse strand, counting down.
ACGATAATGGTTCTAATCCTGACAGCAATTCTCATTACACCAAACGCACGACAATTTGACGATCGAGCGTTCACGGGGGAACACGTCTCCAACCGGTAATAACCGACAAAGACACAGACCGGCCGTAAGTATGACGTCCACGACGACAAATACATGCCGGTCGGTTATGATTGATTACGATGATTATTGATCATTATAACAATTCGACAACTATGGCAGAGCTATCCCTCTGCTTTCTCAGCTAGCACCGTGGCCAGGTCCTCCTCTGCCGGTGCTAGACTCTCATTAGCATATGTGGGACCCGATACCGAGAAGTGTCGCGTGTATTTGCCGAAGCCGCTCACGTTTCCACGTCTAGTGGATTTGGCGGCGGCCGCGGCGTTGTAGTTTGCTACGACTTCCTGCGTCGTCAGGCGCTACCATTATTACAAGCTGTTGCAATCGCCACGCACACGCCGAGCGGTGAATTCCGCAGCAGCAACAGCAGCAGCAGCAGCAGCAGCAGACGCGCTTCACGAGTCACGTGTTCGCGACACGTCATCGGAGAGCGTATCTCGGGTGGAAAGTTGTTGCGGCGAACGACGAGCGGTATGGAGCGTCGGTCCATCTACTCTGTATCAGTTTCCCGTCGCGCGGCTGCGGTGACATTTCATCCTATCATGGGAAATACTGGATGAGTGACGGTGCGGCGCGCATAACGAGAAATCTAAGCAGTGAATAACGCCGACAAAGACAGGAAGATGGGATGCGTTCAGCGATTCATACCGAGTGTTGCATCGCATACCGCCGTGTTATCGGTACTGGTGCTCTGTTTACACGTGCCCCTGGGAAGCAGGTAGGCGCGAATCGTGCTTCGATCATGTTAAAGCATGTATAACCGTTTTTTTAAACATAGTAGCGCTATCTGAGGGAAGGAAATCTCGCATAGCAGAAGTATAAGAAGTACTAGTTACTCTGTTTACATGTGCACTTAGGAGGCATACGGGAGCGAATTGTGCTTCGATTATTTTAAACCATAGGCAATCGTTTTTTTAACATAGTAGCGCTATTTGGGGGAAAGAAATCTCATATATCAGAAATATAAAAAGTACTAGTTGCTCGGTTTAAACGTGCCGTTAGGAACCAGGCAGGAGCGAATTGTACCTCGATTACGTTAAAGCACGTATAACAGTTTTTAACATAATAGTACTATTTGGGGAAAGAAATCATATATAACAGGAGTATTAGAATCACTAGTTCCTGTGTTTACACGTGCGCTTAGGAATCAGGCAGGAGCGAATGCGGCTTCGATTTTGTTCAACCATGTGTAATAATATTTATCATAGAGCGATATTTAGGGGGAGTTCTAATAGCAGAAAAATTAGAAATATATTATTATACTTATAAAACACTACGCTATGTCATAGTGAAATATTGATTGTATATGGGTAAATTTATGTTCTCTAATTTCACGTATCATTGTTGAAGGCAAACAGTGCTGCTGCGGCTGCGGCCGTCACTTTTATAAGTAATAACTTGCTAATAATTGTGTGTTTGAACAAAGCCACGATGTTGGGCCGGTTGTTCGCTACGGAAAAATAAGCAAACGTGTTATATTACGTGTTATATTACACACAACCGACGGGATTTGTTATTTATCTTCGAAAATATTCCTAAATGTGGTAGCGTCGGTGATAATGTATTGTAAACAAATGTAAGCCTAATGTATTGAAGCTATAATGCTAATGTTTGTTACATAGATCATCTAAATGTACATGGGTCATGTTATGCTTATAATCCTAGACAGACACGGGCTCAGTATGGTCAGTCAAGGGCGATAAACATACTACAACTATAAATCACCATAACTAATATACGACGGTACGGAATGCAGTAATGTCGCATCGGTTAGGTCTCGCAACCTCGGTTAGGTCACGCGGTTAGTCGTCACAAGAATTCCACTTATTCTTAAATCACCAGTATACGACTGATATTTCAGCAAGTATAGATATCGCCAGATACATGCATGCATCTCTCTCTCCCTTTCTCTCTCTCTCTCTCTCTCTCTCTCTCTCTCTCTCTATCTATCTCCCTCTCTCTCTTTCACTCTATCCCCTCTATCTCTACCCCTCCTCACTCTCTCTCTATCTCTTTCTCTCTCTTTATATCTACAATCTCTATCTAGCTATCTATCTTTCTATCGTTCTATCAATCCATCTACTATCTCGCGCGCTCTCTCTCTCTTATATATATATATATATAGTGTGAGAGAGAGAGAGAGAGAGAGAGAGAGAGAGAGAGAGAGAGAGAGAG
>NW_014577106.1:106825-121000 GCF_000485595.1 Priapulus caudatus | reverse complement strand
GTCTTATCTAAATTTATACACTTCATTAATACCAAAGCAAGAACCGGGACATTTTTATCACGAAAATTAAGATCGATAACTAACTAAAGGTCGAATATAAATTAATCAAACAATCAAAGTTAAAGCAATCAAACAAAGTGGGGCAGCAATAATTATTAAGAGTGTCTTCGCTCACAACATCATGTGCCTGTCGCTAGCGTAAGATCGCCGCAAGAATAAGTAAAAGTTGAATGTATTTCCTAATGTGTTTGCATGTAGATGGCGCGTGTTTAAATCGGCATCAAACATTAAAAACAAATAATGACGCTTACATTTATTAAATTCTAGCAGCATGCCAATTGGCTTTGCAAACGAAATCCGTTTTCCATTGATAACAGACTGTCAATCTTCGACGTCTCCCTGAGGTCTTGAATGAATTTAAACGAACACGTGAATATTACTTAAATTGGGTTATTCACGTGCAATATGCCAACACGCGCGCCTGGTGATTTGACGTACAATACTTGATAAATCTCGTGACGTTTGTTTCTAAACGTATTTCAAATGTGTAAATGTGAAATGGATTTTCCAACCAACTGACTGACTTGTAGGAACGTATATTGTATTTTTCAATCATGGTCCTGAATGAGATCAAAAATTGTTTGTTCATGTTCGACGAGCCCAATATAATGAATTTATAGGTTTAGCAACGTACGGCAAAGTACAGTAGTGCGAGCTGTAGTAAGTATAACGATGAAATCTCGGATGATAAATGCCGAGTAAATTTGAGTGTAAATTTTTCTATTGTTAATTTTGTTACAACGCTGTTTATATATATTGTTTTTCTTGTGGTCGTAATTGCACATAATTAGCACTGTGATGCGCGCTCCTTATGTTCCGTCGCACTATACTTATATACACGATGAGAATAAATAGATTACGCAACGATACGCCAGCGGAAAAAAAGAATTTTCCGACATGGAAGAGAACACCGGCATACAAGTATATTCACTCACTGTGTTAACACCGCCAACTAAGTTTCCACCTCCTGTGTTAACATCGGTCTAGAATTAATCTAACGCTTCACCCACCGCGTTCGCATGTTCACTCATCTACTATTGCATATGCAGATATTCAATGCGCACATGGGCTGAAAATTGCATTCTTATTAGTGCTTACGATTATCTAAATGGTCTAAATTTGCTTTCGTATTTTCATAATAATCATTACATTTTCTGTAGGCCCGTACGTTTTTTTCACACGAACTAGTTTTATTCTTCACACGTTTTTCGTAGCAAGTCGTCTTTTATTGGGCATAGAAAACTGGATCACGTCCCAGCGCAATTATATTAAAAAACACGTTTATTAATATTTTTCCGTTGGTTTCACAACGCGAATCTGAATGCTAGGTAGGAATATGTCATTCGATTTGTAACTACAGAAACGCCATGAATCGGCGTGTATGAGTGGAATCAGCCAATACGATTTCACGGTAAGTAAAATTCGTGCGTTTACAAGATTGCATTTACTTTAAATTATATAGCAGCGGTCGACGCAATTTATCGATACGCGCGATGACTTTCCCAAGTCCCAAACATTTCCATTCTGTCACAAGGATACCGCCGCTTATGACTCTATGATTTCTATCGTCTATGAACTTCGAGTAAATCGGTATAAAGTTAATTCAGGATTCATTTATTGATTATGAATATTCACGCGATTTGAGAGCACAAATAAAAATAGAATAACATCGTTTAAATGTAATACCTGTGAGCATAAGTGTAGTATTAAAAAATCAATAATGACAATCACGATGTGTTCTCAATAACTCAGACATGTGCAACGAGGAGGAGCTCTTGACAACATAATTAATTGAAGTTCTAGCGCATAAATACATATTACATGAAGTGAAGCTGTTGAATAATTGCACAAACGATAACATTGGGTCTGCACAAGTGCTAAAGATTACTAGCACAATTTACATTTTAGTTATTTTGAATTGCACCAATGTAACGATATATTATAGCTCGATAATACATAGCGAAGTCGTCTTCAAATGTATTGCCGTTGTACTACTTGCTCAAGATTTCCACGGTTTTTTTTTTGAAAAATAGCAATACAATGCTTTTATATGTATTTTTTCCAGCACAGACATGCTTACAGTGGGTTTATCTAAACAATTCCTACCGAGATTAATTAACTTTAAAGTGTGTAGTTACCCAATAATTGGTACTTGCAAATAGATTATTTGTATTATCCAAAAAATAGCAGTTTATCAAGCTATCGAGAGTATTACCGTTTATCATTTATTGTCAACGATGTTGTATTTTATGCTGTAATTTTGCGTTTTTTCTAGGACTTCTATGGGACACGATGCGCACATACGCTATATATTTGCATTTTATCTAGGACGGTTATGTTGCTTTCGTATCACAAACGTTATAGAAATATTTTCTGCTAAATGTACGTTACAGTTTGTGTCAAACGAATCACCGCATACTGCTCTCTTATTTGCTATTCATGTCTGGCAAATAAAGTGGCACTCGGTCACTTCAAAAATGATTGTTGCATTGTCTATACTACCGCACGGCGGAAAAGTAATAATCATTACCGTAATATTATAATGTCGGCGATAGAGTTTTTTATTGTGATGTTTGAACCTAATAGCTGAGCGCTTTCATTTACCTGCAATTCATTTATTCTTAATAAGAGATAATTCCTTATAGCTAAGGGCAGAGGAGAGAGGATATGTGAGGCTAGATACTCTTTAATCTACTATCAATAATATTGCCCATTATTCTATCATTCTTCTATCAATAACCATGCATATGAACCGATATCGGTATCGTGTCGCTCTATTTATAATCACATTCCGACGTTTTTTTATATAAAATACAGTCACCAGATATAAAATGCAATCTTGATAATAGAACTAGTATTTTCCGTGTTGTTTTTTCATACTTGTGTGATCGCAAGAATCACACATATGTTAGGAACGCTTAACCAGTTGTTTTTCTAAAAGTTGTCAAAATACAATTGCGTCTGGCAAGTTGAGTTTAGAGTGGAAAATTATTGATGCGGATCAATGAGGTGAAATGCTACGCATCTTAGCTGGGAGAAATCAACGTTAGTGTCTACAAAAAAGACCAACAGATGTATTCAACTTAAAAATAATACGACACACAGACATGACCCACGAATACACATGAACAAACGCACGTGCACAGACACACTAAACACACACACGCACGCACACACACACACACACACACACACACACACACACACACACACACACACAGCAGCGCACCACACACACACACACACACACAACACAGCAACGGGCCACGCACGGAGCACGCACGCACCGCACGCACACACACACACACACACAACCACAACACACAACACACACGCACGCGACGCACGCAACCAACGCACAGCACGCGACGCACGGCACGCACGCACGCAGCACGATCACGCACGAACACACGCACACACACACACACAACACACACACACATACGCGCGCGCGCTCAAATACATACATACGCGTCTTTTATGTGCAAGTGCTGAAAAGTCCAAAGCTTTCGACCGTCTTTCTTTACGTATTGCATTGCGTTTTGGTAACAACCCATCGTATTTGAGTATTCCCTCAACGACTTTTGGGCATTTCTCGGAATGGACGTATGTGCGCCCATAGTTCATTTAACGAAATCAAATGCCCCCGAGCAAATCCCGTTGTCATTAACGAATTTCGAAAGTTTTCTTCTTTGCGTTTTCTATTTCGAGATTGAACTGTGTCGCTCATGTTTATCTCCGAATTGCGAGTGCAACTAAACGTTCAAACAGCAAAGGGTCTTCTTTCTCGTGTCACTGTCGTGTCGGCCCGCGTGTCGGCGTCTTGTAAGACTTTTCGCCATCTTGCATTCGTGTCACGAGCCGACGACTTATCGAATTTGTCAAATGTCGCAACGAGGTCGCGGACATGTGGGACGGGTGTGGAAGATGGATCCTTGTTGTCACCGCCCGACTCTATCCTGACGTATTGCCAACACTACGCTGAACGCGATAGCATCTACCAATGCCAATAACTTTAAATTACGGGTTTTATTAACAGACGATTGCTACGAGAAACAAAATGGCACAATCACGGCGATGTATGGTGTAATTATACACTACGTAATAATGTACATACGTGTGTATTTCTACACGTGGTGTCCTGAGCAAGCACCACATAACAACTTATACACCTTTCACAAACCGTCACAAAATTATTATTCCTAGACGTTCCCCCGTGCTTATTTTAATTTGCGCGAAGAAATATCACGCTTGAATTTCGGCGAGGCGTTAAATCAATAGTCACGTACCCTTCCACAATGTCCGCATCGTCATTAAACGTGAACTAATTACTATATGCGAAATATGCGAGTCACTGGGCATGCAGGGGAGCATCCTAAAGGAGATGTAAGCCTATGCAAATGAATCGCAAGCGACGTCTGTCTTTGAAAGCTCGCGCGTGTTTGCATACGCATTTTGCAGCTAGCGTATATTGTAGCGTGGAAATGCAGCGTAGACAGAAAACTTGAAGTGGTTGAAGACACGTGGCAGCAAGTTCACGAAGGACGAAGTCAAATAGAGGTTATTATGTTAACGCCTCTATCATGGATCCTTATGCTGCCGAGAACTATTCATGAATACGATTCGATATTGTGCTCGAAACTTTCGTGGGTTAAAACCATGTTTATATTGGGAAGAGAGGCGGGCATTGTGTGTTATGCAGATTTTGCCGTTCGTCTGCATGAAACACTTTGCGTGTATATCAATTAGAGGCAGCTTGTGCTAGTACAATCACCGTCATCGTCATAACTATTAATAATATCCCGGTTTGTCGGCATCACCGTCATTATTATAATATTAATAATGATAATGTTAATAATAATAATAATAATAATAATTATTATTAGTAATTATTATTATTCGGACGAATCATCGATCAAGTTCTCTTGAACCATCACGGGGGCGGGATCATATTTAGTAATTATCAGTCATCCGCGTGTTTTCGTCCGCTGTCTTCTTTCTAAAGCTCATGACAGTGCAACAGAAGGACCGAAACAGTCAGATAGCACAGATAGACAAACAGACAGGTAACAAACAGGACAAAGAGACAGATCAGACAGACAGACAAGCGCGAGCCCGGATTTAAATACAATTGTACGGAGGCGATATACAATAATGATTAATATAAGTATAGCATTTATTGAACAATAGACGGCGTGTCTAGAGAAGAATCTTACTCCTTATGCTACTCATCTCAAGGCGACTTTATTGTGCGCACGCGATATATCGCCTGCACAAGGAATTAACATTCTGGAGTATAGAATTTGGCCGGCTAATCAAAGTAAAATTATAAGTCCTCCATTAAAAACCTGCCCAAAATACAAACACTGCGACAAGACAAAACTAATATACGCGCACTGCACGTCGAGATGCTGGACAAACATAGGACAAAGCCTAAGTCCAGCCACATCAATCAGGCGGAAAGTTTAACTAAATATTAAGGACTTAAAATTCTTTAATAAAACGACAGAACTTTCGTGGAGAGCGGAACCTTATCTGAACGATGGATGTCACGTGTTTTGACCTGGGTGAATCGGAGCAGATCAGGCCACTGCCCGTTGAACTCAAGCGATGTCTGATAAGAATAACCGGGAGAGGCAATATACTGGTCGAGCCGGCATGGAGGGGACGCGTGCGTGCAGCCGTAAAATTAGATCTAATGACGATACAGCAGCATTTAGACAAAGCCGTTTAAAGGCTGTTAGTTGAGTGGTCTGGGAGCTAGACGCAATGTGATGTGCCGATTGGAGAAATGTTTGTAATCCGTGTACGCAAGGCCGTGAAGCCGTGCTGTCGGTAATTGTAGTGCGAACCTCATATTGTCATGCTTGTGTCGTGTACCATGTACGCTGGTAGCCCGGTATCGTCGTGCTGTCGTACTGTCGTGTGTCGTGTGGCCATGGTAGCCATGTCGTTTGCGTACTAGTGTTGTGGTATTGTCGACTGTCGTGTGGCTCCGTGTGGTAGCGGTCCCTATATACAGGTTCTGTATAACAGGGCACCTAAGTCGTGTGGCCATAGGTAGCATGCTCGCGTACTAAGTGTTGTGGTATTGTCGTATTGTCGTAATGACTCGGTCGTGGTGGTCGTGTGGCCATGTAGCCAATGTCGCGTTGCAGGTACGCAGTGTTGTGGTATTGTTTTTACTGGTCGGTTTGGGCGTGTGGCCCATGCATGGCCATGTCCGTCGCGTAACTAAGTGTTGTCGTATTGTCGTAATTGTTGTCGTACTCGTCGTGTTGTCCCGTGTGGCGGCCATGTAGGCCATGGTCGTCGGCGCGTACTAATGTTGTGGTAATGTGTCCCGTACTGTCGTGTGGTCGTGGTGGCATGTGGCCATGTTCGTTCGGCGTACCTAGTGTGTGGTAGTTGGGTCGTATTGGGTCGTAACTGTCGTGTGGTCGTGCTGGGACCATGTAGCCATAGTCGTCGCGTACGAGTGTTGTGGTATGTCGATACTGTCGTGTGGGTCGTGTGGCCTGATGTCGTCGGCAGTACTAGTGTTCGATGGTATTGTGGTATTGTCGTACTGTCGTTGTGGTCTGTGATGGCCATGTAGCCATGTCGTCGCGTATCTTAGATGTTTGTGGGTATTGTGCGATTGTCGTAGCCTTGTCGTGTGTCGTTGGTGTAGGGTCCCTATATACAGGTTCTCGTAACAGGACCCCGTAGTCGCGTGGGCCATGTAAGCAATCGTCGTTCGCGTACTAGTGTGTGGTATGATCGTATTGTCCGGTTACTGAGTCGTGGTGGATCGTGGTGGGTCGTGGTGGCCATGTAACCCATTGTCGCTTTGCGTACGAGTGTTGTGCGTATTGTCGTACTGTCGTTTGGGCGTGGTGAGCCAATGTACCAATAAATCGTCGCCGGTACGTAGTGTTGGTGAGGGTTTGTCGACTGCGTCGTGGTCGGTGTGACCAATGTAGCCAATCGTCGTCGCGTACTAGTGTGTGGTATTAGTCGTACTGTACGTGTGCGTCGGTGTTGACCTATGTAAGCCATGTCGTCGCGTACTAGTGTTTGTGGTATTCGTCAGTAGCTGTGTTGTAGCTAGCAATTTGCTAGCTGGAAGTATCTGAAACGTCGGATGTGCGCGTGGCCTTTGGCGCCGGAGTAGTCTTGCTTTCATACAGGAGACGTATGGCGGACTAAATTAAAGTTTGTTCAATATGCACTTAATGAGGAAATATAATCAGGTAGATGAATTGACGCGGCCGCGTCCGCGGAAAGAGGAAGAACGAGTAGCTAAACTAATGAAGGGCATCAAAAGGTTGAATATACAAAATGAGTACACAAACGTTTAAACGAACTACTTCATTGAAATTCACCGCACGTCCCGGCCGCTCGGTGTTCGTTGTTAATTACTGCATTTGCGGGCACGAGTAGGACGCCTGTCTGCCTACATAATAGAGACGTTGCACTCGCTTAACCGTTCTCGCGTGCAAGTGATCAATATTTAAAGAACAGGAGGTTTGGTCTCACATTGCACGTCTTTGTCCATCTTACGTGTCGCGTTGTGACGCATGAGGCCGGCTATCCTAAATAATTAGTACTCTCACTGCAGCCCACTCGCCGCCAACATTGCTTACATATATTTCTGGTAATTAAGTTGCCCTGAGCGCACTAAGTATGCGGCTTAGCCATGGGCTAATCAATTTCTTATCGATTATTCAATGTAACTCTTCCATTCAGCGAGACACCCTTCCATTCAGAGTCGAGAACGTCTGTCTGTAAATGGCTTTTGCCGAGTGCCCGCAGTATATCGCTCTTGTAATTGACAAAATTGACTCTCCATGCTAAAGTCAGGCTGGCTGTAGCACAACTTGCGCTGTGGGTTCATTCGCGATTCTTCCGCCCCATAATCGTAGACACTGGCGTGTGGTGGGGACAGAATGCATGTTGAACTACGAACTTGAACTTCTACCTTCCAAACGCGTTATCTGTCATATGAAGGATCGAGTATTTGTTGATATTGCACGCCGCTATAGTTGCTACTGCTTAATAGGCCCTAGCATACCTATTGCCGTACTACTAGTATTATACTAGACTTGTGTTGTACACTATATTGATTATATCTATGTTTATTTGATTGAGCATTTAATCATGATTATTAGTACGATATATATACAGTAAATACTAGTGATATTTATTATACATTTGATTGTTATTTAGTAATATTTAGAGAACATATATTCTTGTCACAAGAGTTGATAGTGGAATCCTGTTATATAACATGTTATTAGTGTATATTAATGGGGATAAGTCGTTATACTAGGTCATCTTCTATTAAAGCATTGGAGTTGGTTTCTGGTATAGCGTTGCACGCTTATAGCTGTTAAAGATCTTAAATCTGTATTGATATAATTATGTGACTCTTCTCGCTATGCTACGCTATACCCTCGCATATTAATTTGTGCATGAATCTTTTGGTACGCAGCGGAGAAAATTGCTATCGCGTATAGCTACAATTCGCGGATCCATCGGCACACTGTATACATGTATTTTGCTGTTTTCAAGTAGGTGATTTTCGATCAAGGCATTTGATGTTCGGTATGATTTCATGTTGAACCTTGTCGCCGGTGCGATACTGCCATTTTGGAAAAAAATGACGAGATATTTGAAGTTGGAAGTAATCTCTGCTGTGAAATCTCAGGATGTGCGCAGCGAAAGCTGCTAAGCGTTAGTGCAGCGCACAATCGGTGACGATAGCTTGAAGACGCTGATGAAAGAGCACACGAGCGTCTCGTGTCGACTCCTCAGCGCGTCGAGCTCGGTAATGCACTGCCCGCTGAAGTAGCTCAGGCCTACAGCGGGTCGCGGAAAAAAAAAAATCCCGGCACTCGGTAAAACTCTCTGAAAAATCATCGGTGGCAATAATTTGCCCGGGTCTCTTCGCCCGAGCTAGCGCGGGAGCCGCGACCTCCACGCGAGCGAGGCCTGCGCGCACTGGGATTCATTGTATACGAAATCATTTCGCCAAATGAAGCACGCTCACGTGAAACTGGAAGCCGCGCTATAGGGGCATCTTCGTACGCTAGACCACGAGCGACGAAAAGTCCGCTACGAGTCGCAAAGCGCGAACGAAGGTGAAAGCGGCGTCTAAGAGGCGTGTGAATTGTTGTTCATCGCGGAGCGAAGAAGCTGCAAACACATGCGAAGAACGTTCAAACAGCGATCTGTTGTTGCTATCTGTATAAGTAACTACAGTGCATTATGTAGTGCCAAGAATGATGGCCAGAGTTAATATGGATTTAGACAGCACCGGATTATATAAGAAGATGGTGAAATTTTCACAGAAGATACAGGAAAACGTGAGCAGATTAAGGAGCAACTTGTATTATCTACATAAAAATTGATAAAATAAAAAAAAAATAAATTTAATGAAATGTCTCTGAAAAATGGGTGTTTATTAATAGTTATGACGAGCACACTTTGAAAAGCAAATCTCGTTTTTTTGCGATGTACAGGCGACAAATGCACAACCGATGTATTAGCATGTTCATAAAGTGTGCACTAAACCACACACACACACTCACAGCACACACACCACAGGCCCACACAACACTCGCACACCCACACACACACACACACACACACACACACCACACAACACACAGCCAGTCCCGCGCCAACACACCACCACAACACACACGAGCACCACACCAGCCAGGCCATCTATCTATATCACGTCACAGGTCACACAGCTACCACACAAACACACACATACATATACACACCACACACACACACATGCGATCACATACAACACACACGACAGCACACACACACGACACACGCAGTCACTCACCGACATGCACACACAACACACCACACACAGCACAGCACACACACACACAGCGAGAAGTCACCACACCCACACACACACAGCCACACAACACAACACACCAGCGACCATTGGTAGCCCCTCTGAAAGTAAGGTTCTGTGTGGTGGGAGAATGTGTCCCATAATGGTCCACAGTTCAGTAGTCAGTCAGAGAAAGCGCATGTAAGCCCTAGCGGCAATATGCCATGACGCGGCAAGAGTCATAACCCGCCGTACCTATATTGTCATAGTCTCGTAACCGGCATAACGGAAGGATAATCGAAACGTTATGTATGAAAAAAGAAAAGGAAAAAAAATAAATAATCAAATTAAGACCGATGAATAAGGATTCGATAAGAATTCTTTTTTCCTAAAACGACCATCGACCTGTTGGCTGGCTATCCTTAATATCCGATGTTGACGTTTGATATCCTTGATATAAACGTTACCTCGCTGATATCTTAATATCAGTTTTTTACGTTAACGATTTCTAGAGTGGCCTAACGTAATATGATAAGCTTCAATAAGTAATAAATAATAGATGTTACATGCCCGGCAAATTCTAAGTCCCACCCTATACATTAACTTCTACTAGTCCTGATCACCAATGTCATCATTTAGAAAAAAGGTAGGCTTCATGTCTTTTTTTATTTTTTCAAATGTGGGCTTCCTTCATCAAAACAAATTGTAAATTCTTCACAAGCTAGAAATTCACAAGTGCTGTATGTTAGGTACCCTGAGACTGTGAAATCTGCACTAGGCATTTTCTGTTATCTAGCGAACCATATTCAACACTAGAACACCCAATGACTTCTATAGAAACATACGAGGCGGAAAAACACGCAGCTGACATCTGGGGAGTCTGGTGGCATTGACGAGCATCAGTACTGAGTGTATAAAATCAATCTTTATATTCACTTCGGAAATTATAATTTTCTGTTGTAAGGCATGAAATGTATATGTTTTTTGTTTTGTCATCTGTTTTCATATCCAACGATAAGATCGATGTCGTAAACCGAGTGTACGCGGACTCCATGTGGTGATCTCGTTCCTATCAGGCCGTAAAACCCCTTAAATAAGTCGTATATTTCGTTACGCCGTAGACTGTTTTTTAACGTTTACACGGCGAACGTGTATTGTCGAGACAACCTCGTGATTTTTGTCTCGACTCCAAAAGAATAGTCATGTGCCGAGACTGCGTTATTTCATACCAGGCTCCCTCTCCCGATTTTGCCGCTGTCACTATTTTCGTCGAGGCCCGTTCTAGTCTTCTCTAATTAGACACTTGATGCGTGTAACAGAGAAACTCGCGGTTTTGATTTGGGATTTTCTAGTAGGCACACATTGTGAAAGGGTTTGTCGTTTAGTTTCATGCGACTGTCTCTGCGGCCTTCTGTGTGGTGAAACGCGTTATCGCGATGCGAACTACACTGATTCTTATATTCTATAGCGTTACTATTATATGCTGAGCAATTTTACTCATTTACAACTCAAATATACAATCGAGAAATGTTCTATAATATATGAGGGGAATGAAAGCTCATGAATATCCTAGCGCCCGTACAGCCTTGTATGACAAGCTTTAGCTGCGTGTATTAGCTCGAGCTGTTTGGTTGTGTTGGTTGCTGCTGCTGCTGCTGCTGTTGTTGTATCTGCGGCTACTGCTGCTGTTGTTGTTGCTGCTTTTGCTTTTGCTTCTGTTGTTGTTACTGTTGCTTTTGCTATTGCTGTTGCTAAAACTTGTGGTTCACGCATTCAAGCATTTGAAACTACAAAATTATGCGATGCTATTGAAAATCATACTATCGATTTTTCGTTTCTCGTCCGAAGACGAGGTTAGGGATCATTACCTGAAGAACAATGCAGGATTTAATTCTTAAATCATTCAATACATACACACGATACATCACGAACCAGGCTTATTATTTTTTGCTGGTTACCTTCGCACTGTATAACTATGTAATAACTAATTACTTAATGGGTAACCAATAACAAAATCTGTCGTTGGCCTGGTGTGACTTGTTCTCGCGAACTGTCTCAAATTTGTTAGTTCATCAACTGATCATGTAGTCCGTGGTCTTTGTTTTCCCCTTCATGCCTATTTTAGAAATAGCAACATTTTTGTTTATGCGTCCATTACTTAAAAAAACATAATTACTAATTTTATTGCTCTCCCTTTAAAAGACTACGAAGCAACAACATCGATTTGTAAATAGGGCTCTAGGATCGGATTGGATGTTGCGTGCATTTATGCTGTTTTAAAATACGCGAACGTTCAGGAAACAAAGCATGATAATCAAAGCTAGTAATTAAACTAAACACTAAACTCATAATTACTCAATGTAAACGATGTCATCGTGGGCGTAGTCAAGCCTTTTATTGTCTTTATCACGTTACAACTTGAATGCATGGAATGGTAGTAAGAATTTCATATCAGTGATTTGATTTTCTGCAGATTTTGTACAGGTGTGCTGACAAGCAAATTCGCGCAGAGTAATAATGGGCATGCATTAGAAAGAGCGCGCAACATGTCGAAAATTCTGGATGGCCTTCTTGATGGATACGATAAAAGGCTACGTCCCGGATATGGCGGTAAATATGAAACATTTATCGTTTTTTGTTGTTGTAAAAGTTCCATGTATTTCAATATGGCTCTTAAAGTTATGCACGCATTCTATTTCGCAAGTACCTTCCGCTTTCGTGACTTATACAAGTATACAAGTATACAAGAATATACAAGTATACAATATATAAGTATATAGAGTATACAAGTATGCTGTATAATAATAATAATAATAATTATTATTATTATTATTATTATTATTACGATTATCATCATTCTTACCAGGATCATATTTATTATTATCGTCATCGTCGTTTTCGTCGCTGTCTTCTTCTTAACCATCATCAACAGAAGGACCACAGTCAGATAGACAGAAAGACAAACAGACAGACAAACAGACAGACAGACAGACAGACAGACAGACAGACAGACAGACAGACAAGCGGCGGATTTAATACAATTGTAGGAGGGATATAAATAATGATTATATTAAGATAGCATTTATTGACAATAGACCGCGTGTCTTAGAGAAATCTTACTCCTTATCTACTCATTTCAGGCGACTTTATTGTGGGCACGCGATATACGCGCAAAGGAATTAACATTCTGAATAAATTTGGCCTAATCAAGTAAAATTATAAATCCTCCATTAAAAACCTGAAAATACAAACTGCGACAAGACAAAACTATATACGCGCACATGCACGGATGCTGATAAACATAGACTAAGCCTACCGTCAATAGGGAAATTTAAACTAAATATTAAGGACTTAAAATTTCTTTAATTAAACGACAGAATTTCGTGAGAGCGGACCTTATCTGAACGGATTGATGTCACGTGTTGACTGGTGAATCGGAGCAGATACACACTGCCGTTGAACTCAGCGATGTTTGAAATAACCCGGGAGAGGAAATATCGGTCGAGCCGGCATGAGGGGACGCGTGCGTGCAGCCGTAAAATTAGATCTAATGACGATAAGCAGCATTTAGACAAGCCGTTTAAAGGCTGTTAGTTGAGTGGTCTGGGACTAGACGCAATTGATGTGCCGATTGGGAAATGTTTGTATCCGTGTAGCCAAGCCGTGAGCCGTGTTGTCGTATTGTAGTGCGAACTCATATTGTCATGTTGTCGTGTACCGCGTAGCCGCGTATCGTCGTGCTGTCGTACTGTCGTGTGGTCGTGTGGCCATGTAGCCATGTCGTTGCGTACTAGTGTTGTGGTATTGTCGTACTGTCGTGTGGTCGTGTGTAGGGTCCCTATATACAGGTTCTGTATACAGGGACCCTAGTCGTGTGGCCATGTAGCCATGTCGTCGCGTACTAGTGTTGTGGTATTGTCGTATTGTCGTACTGTCGTGTGGTCGTGTGGCCATGTAGCCATGTCGTTGCGTACTAGTGTTGTGGTATTGTCGTATTGTCGTACTGTCGTGTGCCCATGTAGCCACTGTCGTTGCGTACGAGTGTTGTGGTATTGTCGTACTGTCGTTGGTCGTGTGGCCAATGTAGCCATGTCGTCGCGTACTAGTGTGTGGTATTGGTCGTACTGCTCGTGTGGTCGTGTGGCCATGTAGCCATGTCCGTCGCGTACTAGTGTTGTGGTATTGTCGTATTGTCTACTGTCGTGTGGTCGTGTGCGCATGTAGGCCATGTCGTCGCGTACTAGATGTTGTTGTAATTGTCGTACTGTCGT
>NW_014577106.1:84514-106714 GCF_000485595.1 Priapulus caudatus | reverse complement strand
TCGTACTGTCGTGTGGTCGTGTGGCCATGTGGCCATGTCGTCGCGTACTAGTGTTGTGGTATTGTCGTATTGTCGTACTGTCGTGTGGTCGTGTGGCCATGTAGCCATGTCGTCGCGTACGAGTGTTGTGGTATTGTCGTACTGTCGTGTGGTCGTGTGGCCATGTCGTCGCGTACTAGTGTTGTGGTATTGTGGTATTGTCGTACTGTCGTGTGGTCGTGTGGCCATGTAGCCATGTCGTCGCGTACTAGTGTTGTGGTATTGTCGTATTGTCGTACTGTCGTGTGGTCGTGTGTAGGGTCCCTATATACAGGTTCTGTATACAGGGACCCTAGTCGTGTGGCCATGTAGCCATGTCGTCGCGTACTAGTGTTGTGGTATTGTCGTATTGTCGTACTGTCGTGTGGTCGTGTGGTCGTGTGGCCATGTAGCCATGTCGTTGCGTACGAGTGTTGTGGTATTGTCGTACTGTCGTTTGGTCGTGTGGCCATGTAGCCATGTCGTCGCGTACTAGTGTTGTGGTATTGTCGTACTGTCGTGTGGTCGTGTGACCATGTAGCCATGTCGTCGCGTACTAGTGTTGTGGTATTGTCGTACTGTCGTGTGGTCGTGTGACCATGTAGCCATGTCGTCGCGTACTAGTGTTGTGGTATTGTCGTACTGTGTTGTAGCTGCATTGCTAGCTGAATATCTAAACGTAGGATGTGCGCGTGCCTTTGCGCCGAGTATCTTGCTTCATACAGAGACGTATGCGCACTAAATAAGTTGTTCAATATGCACTTAATGAGGAATAATCTAATAGATGATTGACGCGCGGAAAGAGTGAAGAACGAGTAGATAACTAATGAGCTCAAAATTGAATATACAAAATGATAAACAAACTGTTAAACGAACTACTTCATTGAAATTCACGCTGCGTCCGCCGTCGTTTGTTGTTAATTACTGCTATGGCGGCACGAGTAACCGCTGTTGCCTACATATAGAACGTTGCTCGTTAACGTTTCTCCGTGCAGATCATTTAAAGAACGAGAGGTTCTGGTCTCACATTCACGTCTTTGTCATCTTACGTGTCGCGTGTGGACGCATGAGCGGCTATCCTATAATTAGTACTCCGCCAACATTGCTTTACATAATTTCTCGGTAATTAAGTCTGCCCTGAGCGCACTAAGTATGCGGCTTAGCCATGGGCAATCAATTTCATTACGATTATTAAATTAACTTCTTCCATTCAGAGCACACTTCCCATTCAGGTCGAGAACGTCTGCTGTAAATGGCTTTTGCCGAAGTGCCGCAGTATATCGCCTGTAATTGACAAAATTGACTCTCAAGTAAAGTCAGCTGGCTTTGTACACAACTTCGTGTGGGTTCATTTCCGATTCTTCCGCCCCCATATCGTAGACACTGCCGTGTGTGGGGCAGATGCATGTTGCACTACGACTTGAACTTCTCCTTCCAAACGCGTTATCTGTCATATGAGGATGAGTATTGTTGATATTGACGCGCTATAGTTGCTACTCTTAATAGCCCTAGCATACTATTGTACTACTAGTATTATACTACTTGTGTTGTACACTATATTATTATATCTATGTTTATTTGATTACATTTACATGATTATTAGTACGAATATATATACATAATACTATGATATTTATTATACATTTGATTGTATTTAGTATATTAGTAGAACATATATTCTTGTCACAAAGAGTTGATAGTGGAATCCTGTTATATAACATTGTTATTATGTATATTATGGGGATAGTCGTATACTAGGTCATCTCTATTAGCATTGGCGTTGTTTTCTGGTATACGTTGCACGTTATACTGTTAAATGATCTTAAATCTGTATTATATATTATTGACTTTCTCGCTATCTACGCTATACCTCGCATATTAATTGTGCATGATTCTTTTGGTCGCAAGCGGAGAAAATTGCTATTGCGTATAGCACAATTCCGGATATCGGCACACTGTACCATTATTTTGCTGTTTCAAGTAGGTATTTTCGATCAAGGCATTTGATGTTCGTATGATTCATTTGACCTTTCGCGTGCGATACTGCCATTTTTGGAAAAACATGACGAGATATTTGAAGTTGGATAATCTCTGCTGTAGAAAATCTCAGGATGTGCGCAGCGAAAGCTCTAGCGTTAGATGCACACATCGGTGCGAAGCTTGAAGACGCTGATGAAAGAGCACCAGCGTCTCGTGTCGACTCTCAGCGCGTCGACTCGGTAATGCACGCCCGCTGAAGTAGCTCAGGCTACAGCGGGTCGGAAAAAAAATCGCGCACTTGGTAAACTCTCTGAAAAATCAGTGCAATAATTTGCTCGTCTCTTCGCCGATGCTCGCGGGCCGCGACCTCCACGCAGCGAGGCTGCGCGCACTGATTCATTGTATACGAAATCATTTCGCCAATGACACGCTCACTGAACTGGAAGCCGCGCTAGCATCTTTACGCTAGACCGCGACGAAAAGTCCGCTACGAGTGCAAGCGCGAAACGAAGGGTGAAGCGGCGTCTAAGAGGCGTTGTATTGTTTCAGCCGGAGCGAAAAGCTGCAAACACGATGCGAAACGGTTCAACAGCGATCTGTTTGCTATTGTAAAGTAACTACATGCATATGTATGCAAGAATGATTGGCAGAGTTAATATGGATTTAGACAGCACCGGATTATATAAGAAGATGGTGAAATTTCACGAAGATACAGGAAAACGTGACGGATTAGAGCAACTTTGTATTATCTACATAAATTGATAATAGAAAAAAATAATTAATGAAATGGTCTTGAAAATGGGGTGTTTATTATATTATGACGAGCACACTTGAAACAATCTCGTTTTTTGGATGACAGCGACAAATGCCACAACCGATGTATTACATGTTCATGGTGTGCACTAAACCACACACACACACACACACACACACACACACACACACACACACACACACACACACACACACACACACACACACACACACACACACACACACACACACACACACACACACACAGCGAACCATTGTAGCCCCCTCTGAAGTATGTTCTGTGTGGTGGGAGATGTTCCATATGGTCACATTTAGTCAGTCAGAGAAAGCGCATGTAAGCCTGCGGCAATATGCCTGACCGCAAGAGTCATAACCGCGTACTATATTTGTCATATGCTCGTACCGCATAACGGAGGATAATCGAACGTTATGATGAGAGATAATATCAAATTAAGACCGATTGAATAAGGATTCGATAAGATTCTTTTTTTCCTAAAACGACCATCGATGTTGGGCTGCTATCTTAATATCGATGTTACGTTTGATATCCTTATATAAACGTTACCTCTGATATCTTAATATCATTTTTACGTTAACGATTTAAGTGCCTAACGTAATATGATAGCTTCAATAATAATAAATATAATGTTACGGCAAATCTAGTCCATCCTAACATTAACTCTACTAGTCCTGATCACATGTCATCATTTAGAAAAGGTAGGTTCATTCTTTTTTATTTTTCATGTCTTTCCTTCATCAAACAATTGTAATTCTTACAGCTAGAAATTCAATCTGTATGTACCCTGAGACTTGAATCTCACTAGGCATTTTCCTGTTATTATTGGCGTACCATATCAACAACTAGACCACCCAATGACTTCTATAAAACACGAGCTGACATCGATCTGTGCATTGACGAGCATCAGTAGTGTATAAAATCAATCTTTTATTCACTTCGGAAATTATAAATTTTCTGTGTAAGGTGAAATGTATATGTTTTTGTTTTGTCATTGTCCATTCCACGATAGATCCATGTCGTAAACGAGTGTACGCACTCAGTTGTATCTCGTCTATCAGGCGTAAACCCCTTAAAATAAGTGTATATTTTACCGCCGTGACTGTTTCACGTTACACGACGTATTGTCGACAACCTGTGATTTGTCTCGACTCAAAAGAATAGTCATGTGCCGAGACGCGTTATTATACACGTCCCTCCGATTTTCCGTGTCACTATTTTCGTCGAGGCCCGTTCTAGTCTTCTCTAATTAGACACTTGATGCGTGTAACAAGAGAAACTCGGCGGTTTTGATTTGGGATTTTCTAGTAGGCAACATTGTGAAAGGGTTTGTCGTTTAGTTTCATGCGACTGTCTCTGCGGCCTTCTGTGTGTGAAACGCGTTATCGCGATGCGAACTACACTGATTCTTATTTCTATAGCGTTACTATTATGCTGAGCAAATTTTACTCATTTACAACTCAAATATACAATCGAGAAATGTCTATAATATATGAGGGGATGAAAGCTCATGAATATCCTACCCCGACAGCTTGTCATACGCTTTAGCTGCGTTGTTACTGCTGTTGTTGTTGTTGCTGCTGCTGCTGCTGCTGTTGTTGTATCTGCGGCTACTGCTGCTGTTGTTGTTTGCTGGCGGTTTTGGCTTTTTGTGTTCTGTTTTGTGTTTTGGGTTGCTTTTTTGCTTATTTGCTGTTGAAAACTTGTGGTTCACGCATTCAAGCATTTGAAAACATACAAAATTATGCAGATGCTTAGTAGAAATCATACTATCGGATTTTTCGTTTCTCGTCCGAAAGACGAGGTTAGGGACTTACCTGAAGGAACCAATGGCAGGATTTAATTCTTAAACAATTCAATACATACACACGATAGCATCACGAACATCGGCTTATTAATTTTTGCTGGTATACCTTCGCACTGGTATAACTATGTAATAACTAATTTATTAATGGGTAACCAATAACAAATCTGTCGTTGGCTGCGTGTGGACTTTGTTTCGCGAATCTGTCTCAAATTTGTTAGTTCATACAACAAAAAATGAAGTTGAAATTAATACACAAAGGACATGATCTGTTAGTCCGTGGTCTTTGTTTTCCCTTCATGCCTATTGTTTAGAATAGCCAACATTTTTGTTTATGCGTCCATTACTTAAAAAACATAATTTACTAATTTTATTGCCTCCTTTAAAAGACTACGAAAGCACAAATCGCGCATTTGTAAATTAGGGCTCTATGGATCGGATTGGATGTTGCTTGATTTTATTGCTGTTTTAAAATACTTCTGCGAACGTTCAGGAAACAAAGCATGATAATCAGCTCAGTATTAACTAAACACTAAACTCATAATTACTCAATGTAAACGATGTCATCGTGGGCGTAGTCATAGGCTTTTTAATTGTCTTTTCACGTTAGCAACTTGAATGCCATGAATGGTTAGCTAAGAATTTCATAATCGTGATTTCGATTTTTTGCAGACTTTTGTACAGGCTGTGCTGACAAGAAAATTCGCGCAGGTGTAATAAATGGGCATGCCATTAGAAAGAGCGCCCGCGACAACATGTCGAAATTCATGGTGGCTTCTTGATGGATTACGATAAGGCTACGTCCCGGATATGGCGGTAAAATAGTGAAACATTTATCGTCTTTGTTGTTGTAACAGTTCATGTATTTCAATTACTGGCCCTCTTTAAAGTTATGCCACGCAGTCTATTTCGCAAAGTACCTTTCCGCTTTCGTGACTTTATACAAGTATACAAGGTATACAAGATATACAGTCTACAATATATTAAGTATATAGAGCTATACAAGTATGCTGTCTCCTAATCGTCTCTCTTTCAGTAGATACGATTTACGATATTGTACTTATATCATATATTACCATATATATATCTACTATATTATATATATATATATATATATAATAATATATATACTATATATATATTATATATATATATATATATCTATATGTATACTATATATATATTGTCTGCTGCCACACTCTCTTCTTCTCTGCTCTCTCGCCTCCTCTCTTTTTTTTCCTTTTTCTCTCCATCTGCTGCCCCCTTCTCTCCGCTCTCGCTTTTTTCTTTGTCTCTCTCTTTTCTCCCTCCTATCTCTTTTGTCATTGTTCGTTCATTCCTTCTTCCCCTCCTCGTTGTAATTCCTCCTCTCAAGCCTCCATAGATAACGAGATAATGATAAGATACGACAGATAGATAGAACACAATATTAATTCATGAATTTCAAAATATTTAGAAATAAAACATGCGCTAAAACAATATGAATAATTATAATAAAATATCAAGTTGAGTAAGAATATGACCATAAAAGATATCAAATCACCAACAATTAATTAAAAATACTGCCTAAAACAAATCATAGAACCTATTGATCGCCAGAAATAATAGACATGTATCCATGGATTAGATAACGAATATTTCGTTCAACTATTAATGGAATTCGATCCGTGGTAAGTTTGCAGCAATGTTTTCAAATTTGGTGTCTTTTCACGTAGTTCACCATCGTACTAAATAATCAAATTTACTATTTCTCTGCGCTGAGCCTTTTATTTGACTGGTGGATGACTAAAAGTGGAGAGCCGGAGCACTTCACTCATGCTTCAACCATGTTTAAAACTTTTTAGGAGAGGTCATTTTTATTACATCCTGTACTTTCTCCCTCCACTCCTCTCTTACTCTCTCTCTGCTTCTCTCTTCGGCGTTCTTCTATTCTCTCGCTCAGGCGCTCCTTCACCACTTTATTCACGTTCTACATTTTTGCTCCCTCTCTCCTATACTCTTTTTCGCGCGTTTGTTCTTTAGCTCGGGTCTCTCTATCTCTTCTCCGCCTCTTCTCTGTCTGTCTTGTCTGTCTGTCTTGACTGCTCTCCCCTTCTCTCGCTCTCACACTCTCTCTCTTCTCTCTCTCTCTCTCTCTTGTCTACCTCCCTCGATACATACAGCCATCTCACGCACGGCTCGCACGTCACGCACACCCGCACCAGCACGCCCGCCACCATACACAACACCACACACACACACAGGCCACACACACACACACACACAAACACACACACACCACACCCTCACACACACACACACACACACACACATACACACATGTATATATATATACTTTATATGCTCTGTCGTTCCTATTTCCTTCGAATCCTAGATAACTTCCCTGTCTAATCTCGCGAGCCGCTGTTATCCGCCAACATGTCTGCTCCATCCTGGGCGCTCTATTGAATTATACTATATATATATATATATTCTTTCTTTAATCTTGGACAGTTCACCAATAGCTCATGTAATGCCTGCAGTCAATAGTGAGCAGTGAATGTTACTGACAATAACCACGAGACACTAGCTCTGCACCAATCTTATCTCAGAGCGGCACGCTCGACCTTACAAATCATATACAAGAAGATATATAGCGCTCGCTGTAAACACACTGCCGCGCGCAGCCCGCGGTTCATAAAGCCCATCTTTTTCTGATTACGCGCACGCGGTAATTAATTTTTTTATTCCATTGTATTCACTTTCATCAAAGTGAGCTCGACTGTGATCGAGTTTGAGACAATATCGCTTGCTATGTCGGACGAGGCGAGATTATGTAGAATTGAATGAGAAACGCTCCGTAATCTCGCTGGGATCTATCGACGGCAACTGCGGTAATAATATTCATTCGCACGCGATGGCTTTCTCCTTGAAACGGCGTCGGGAAAACTACTACGCGGCCGACTTAATTATAGATCCACTAATAATAATCATAATTATGTCGACCAGTATAGCTTTCGACACGCGCGCCTCTCTTCTGGGCGTACAGCACAAAGTAAAGTGATAAATATATATCAGAAGTAGATAATAGGAAATATATATATATATATATATATATATATATATATATATTATACGCCATGCTATATAATATATGTTTATGTATATTTACGCAATCGATATTCCTCGTATACAAGCGTACATTAGTAGGCAAATAAAAATTAAAGAATTCAGCTCATCGTAGTACAATTCAGTATTAGTAATAAGACCGAGTAATTAATATAAGCACATAACTGTTGACTAACATGTATATTGATTGCTTAACTTCTTCTTCCGCCGTCGGGATCCAAAATTCAATCAAAGCCCAATCGTTACAGTTAACCCATATAGTTCGAAATGGTTAGAATGCGTCGGTTGCTGTCAATTGCGTGACTACAGATATGGAGCGTGAAAGGCTCGAAATTTGATCCTACCTGATGAATCTAGACAGTTTGGCCAGATCCGATTAATGGACTGAAAGGGCCCTTCAAGCTGTATTTACTCCGTTATATTTACAGGCCCGAATGCTACTATCATTTTCACCAACGTGTACGTACGAAGCATGGGTCCGATCTCTGAAATGGACATGGTAAGTGACTGCGTAGCAATGCATCGATGGCTATACTGATCATTTTTACAATTCGCTTGCCCAAAACTTTCGCTATGTAAAAATCATCTGCCGCGGAATATGAAAGGATCGAATTTCAATCCTTCTCGACGGATAGAACCGTGAAAATATCATATGAAAGTTGGCCGGACGAATTGAGAAATCGCGGCGTTCACTCCGTGGCAGTAACAGTAGGATTGAACGATACAGATGTAATATACTGATAGCATCATTGTGCGATCATATGATGGCCCTTACACTATAGTAACAAAAGCACACAATATTTATGAGTTCTTGATAGCATTTAGCAACACGGCCAAGACGTCCATGACCGAATTGTAGCACCAGAGGCTCTTGTCGTTTTATGTTTTTGTTTTTCCCAGATTTTTCCCGTTTGGAGGTATTGACATGGGGATATCATTGGGTTGATATACATTAGTCGGTCTTCGATTACGGTTAAACATTAAGGATTTTTTAAGTGATACGATAAAGTATGCTGTATATTGCTTCACTAAACTGGCTATGTCTAGGACACGTAGCAATATAAATTCTCGTCATATTTCATCGTTATGGAATCCCTGACTATTAGTAAAGCTATGACTTTTAAAATAAATATTGTATATATTGTAATTATGTCTTTGCCCAGGAAATAACCTAATTTTAAGTGAGGTGGTTAGGCTTACGTCTAATTTACAAATTCCTGGACGGTTTGAATTGTCTGTAGCACGGAGGATACTGCAGTGAGAATAAAAATAAATAAAGAAAAACCAATTATGATGAACCGGTCAAGGTGTGCCAGAGTAAACAAAACCTTATTTCCAAAAATAACAATAATTGATTAGCGGTTAATAATTGTTTATCTACGCTAATCTAATATTATCTATTATCTCAGATTTTTTAGAATCACATCAATCCCGCGAAATCAACATAACTAAAGGTTCCCTGAATGTTTTTGAAAAATGTTTCAGATTGAATTTGTTTTCTCTTTACACATGAATGTAGAACACTATCATCCCCTAAAAAAATATTAATCGGCTTTGTGCACGATATAGCTTTTATTTTCTGTCTGTTATTAAAGTGACATTCAGTGAAATCAAATCAGGAACCAAAAATCGTGATAAATTTGTTATTGTTTGTTTTTAGCTCGACTACATGCGCGGCGTGAATGTGAGGTTGCTAATCAAAACGCAAACTGGTTATTTTCTCATAATTACGATTTACTTCGTAGACGTGTGACTGCTATACAAAAGTATAGTAAAAACCACAATACTAATGTCACCGTGTCCGTGTGTGGGTGTGTGCGTGCGTGCGCGCGCGCGTGTGTCTGTGTGCATTTATGTATGTATATATAACTGGATTTTTCAACAGCAATATCAGATGGATTGCTACTTTCGACAGCGATGGTTTGACGACAGACTTATGTATGCTGGTCCCTACGAGACGCTCACCATATCTATACAGTTTCTCAAGAACATCTGGAAGCCGGACACATTTTTCCAGAACGGGAAAGATTCGTACGTGCATACGATAACCGCGCCAAACAAACTGCTTAGGGTTTCGCAAAGCGGAGAGGTGTTTTACTCAATGAGGTATGTCTTCGCGTATGAATCAATATAAACATTCAACATGCGCTCGTGTTAATTGACTTATCCGATTTTATATGTCGTTGCTAGGTTGGTCAACCTCGAGCAGTTCGTACCTGTATACGTGCACGTTCGCGCAAAGAAAGATCGCCTTTGCAGTGCATCGCTGCTAAGCAATGTTTTAATTGTGTCCTATCGCCGCACTGATTTGCTAGAGCTGTCTGTCAACCACGCCAGGTGGATGGATAACTTAGTCCCTAAACTCACCATGGAGCGCTACATCGATTGACGCAACCCGTAACCGAAATGTTCCAACCTAAGTCACAACACATGACGCGAAACAATCGCATATACAAAATATAACACCACAAAATAGCGCACAGTGCTGTTTCATGTAAAATACATGCGGCTTATATAAGACGTTGTACAGGTATGCGTTGTGCAGGTGTCGGGATGACGCGCAGTGCATTTGTCAGGTACACATGTCGTGATTTTACAGGTTAACGATCAAAGCGAGCTGTCCGATGCGTCTGCAGAAGTTTCCCATGGATCAACAGCTGTGTCCACTCGTCGTTGGAAGCTGTACGTATACTAGCAGTCCCTTACCCGCTCTACGTCTACTATATTCACGCTCTAGCTACTCAAAATGTAATACCTGTATTACATATAGCTGTATCGCTGTATTTATCCCGGGGCAATTTGGGTGTCTACACGAAGAAAAAGCAGCGGTACGCTACGTCAGGCATTTCAGAATTGTCGTTACTTGCGACCAGGTTTTAAAGGCGTGTTTATATCTGTCATATTTGCCTCGTGTAGATGCAACTCCGAGTTATTGTTCCTCGCCTGCTGAATCCAGTTAATTGTGGGATTATCCGTACTGCAGACTATTCGTGTTACAGTACAGTGTATAGTGTTATACACAAGTATATAGGCCTACTCACTGATAATACAATTTACTACACAAGTATAATAAATTAAGACCTTCAGACCTTTAGATTTCACACTTAGACCGATACACTTAGACAGTACACTGATCCTTCGTAATGGTGTTGAATTCACAGCGACTGCACGCAAAGCCAGCAGCTTCAGCAGCATGTCGTACTGCTCCCTATCACACAATAAATAACAGGCCATCAACGCAAATGCAGAATATTGACATTCCAAACCGTTCTGAAAACGGCGATTTCTAATAACGCGAACGACAAACGGTTGGTTTCAAGGATATCTATTACTAATCGTCAGACGCGAGCTCTTCGTGCGCCATATGTGTGAATTTGAAACATAAAGATTCTGTATATTATGCCGAAAGCTCGCGTACAAATGCTCATGCCTCTATTTCACATCAATCCATCTAACTAATCTCTTGTAATTACGTGAGCAAAAAAAAACCAAGCCATCTGGTATTGTTTCCCTATATGCACACTATGAATGGATCGTAACAGTAGGCCTAATAATATGTGTGATATAATTCGACAGTACGAAGTTTATGCATGTAGTGGAGTGAACGATATACCTAAATAATAGCCGATGCTATTTAAGACTTAAGGCTTGTTTCCTGTAAAAACAGGAGGGCTTACATAATATGTGATTATGGCATGTAATCGCCATGCATTAAAGACTAAATGATTGGGAAATTATAAGAACATCATTACATGATGTCAACCATCTGAGATATCACGGGCTTTAAAATATCATATCAATCTTGTCTCATTTAGCGTTTTATAAAATCGCGCAATGTGCTATATCCATCACTTAATTTCCTTGTGCATATGTATTGAGCACGCCATGCAATTTACCAAACATCTGCCGCGTGCATGGCGGTACGGTGACAAAATACAACTCACTCACAGCAATCCTTTCGACCATGAAGTGATATATAAGCAGCAGCTGTATAACTATCCCATGTAAACATCAAACAAGAGAATAGCATCAATAATACATCTCATCCATCGTTTCATTCGTACACTGCTATCATTATCAGTTACATGTCTTAGAAACGATACACGAGCACGGCATCACATTGCGAAGTGTCATTTAAACAGCACGCAATACAAAGCTGTGAGAATGTGGCCAATTAAACGCGCATGCAATGTTGTGACAATTTTATGTAATTTCACAAAGCCTAATGACTGGTGTCAGTAGGATTTATGCGCAGTAATGTACCTTCTTGCTGGTATAAATAGGTTTCTCTGACACCTCGTTTAGCTATTTTATATACATGCTTTGTATTGAACGTATTGCTAAAATGCATATTGATTGATTTGTTACAGACAGCTATCCGGTGCGAGATCTAGTTTATCGGTGGGAGAAACCGGAGAACGTGGCAAAACCGGTGGACTTTCAAAAGAATCTAGAGTTATCACAATTCCAAATTCTCAAGACACCGTATATGAACACTACCATGAAGTACAGAAATGGTATGTGCCAGTTTTTTCCTACTCCAATAAAAATCGTTAGGTGAGATCACGTCAATCCGCAAGTTAAGACGTTTCCGGAATTGAATATTGTTGTTGTATTAGAATCACTACGTCACGTGCTTGCTAATATTCATACATTTCATTCATGTTTTCTAAATTATAAAAACTTCATTTTTGAATTTTTCTAGTCAAAATACACATGTGCGCGCTATAAATGTTTAAATTTCTCCACCACACATTATAAGCTACTTGTTCATCAAAGTGAAGCGGAACCATTAATAGTTTTAATAGTTTTTGTTTTGCACATACTTGACGTAATATTTTGTAAAGAACTAACGAGTGTAGTTTATTTAATTTATCTATTATAGGAATCAATCGTTATACATTTCCCATTTATTGATTTATTTGATATAACTCCCTCCCTTTTAACGATTATCACCCGAAACTACCCTCATCTCAAAACATTATTACACCGTAATTCACCCTGACCGAAATTGCCAATAACCTCATCCATTTTTCCCGATAGCCTAAGGCAGCTCATTTCTATAACCCTCGTCACACAAAACCAACATACAAAGACACCAGCTCTCACCAACACTCTTCCCGCCATCTACTGTAGGGCATATGCATGCTGTGTTTAAATCGATCGAGACTAACGTAGGATATATATATATATATATATATAAAGGCCTATATATATGGGTAGTGCCGACATTGTAAACATTGTAATTTTATGGTTTAAAAATGTGACGGTTTTGATATGAACCATATTTTTGTTTGGTCTGGCATGAACTGCTTTCTTGACAAGGGGATGAATCATCGAAATCACCCCTCCCCCAATCGATCCCATCGATTTTCGATGGGAATGCTCATGAATGGGGCACATTATTCCCCGATACCATATAACCAAAACACTTGCTTTGTTTTCACTCTCGTTTACTGTCATTGCTTCAATCCTATTAACTCGAACATTAATGATGCATTTATGCTTAGTCTCTACGAAAGTCATAAAATATGTAGACTAGCTAGAATACCACAGCGTCAAAATGTTTCGCGTTTTTATAAACTAATCACACAATTAGTAGTAATTAACAGCCATGAAATAATTTTCGGCTAACATATTTTTCCATGGGCACAAAGTAATTGCGATTGTGATCGGACAGCGCTATTACAACTATCGGTAAATATTGGCAAATGCTCTTTTGAACGGCGATCCGAAACCTATTCAGAATCTATATGAACCGACGCATTAGACTATATGCGTATCATCACCAACTAGTTTCACTAAACGATTTTTGGACCACAACCAAAGGTAGCATCGGAGCGGTTTTATTGAATTCGTTTCGCGGTCGATCCGCCATCAGTGCCGAGATTGCAGTATTGCTATAGACGTCTCCTATACACAGCCGCATTAAAGTAGCTAATAGACGCACGTCGACGTGCATTGTGGTTGAAATTAAATATTCAATCATAATGAAGCAAGAAGGCAGAGTTGGAAAGAATTTCAATGTTAGCAGAAGCGTTTAACGAATCTCATATAGAATGCATTTGTGAATCAGCGCAGGACAAAAGTCAATTTAAAATATCAATAACACCAATACACAAGAGAGCGCGACAAAAGCCAACGTTTCTAATGCGATGTTATAAATCGTTATAAATCGTTATAAATCGTTATAAATCGTTATAAATCGTTATAAATCGTACAACGTTAATATGCGATGTTATAAATCGTAATACATATTGTGACATGAACTTTTTAAAGCAATGTTGGCCATGTTGGACTGAACATCGGACCATTTCTTTACATTGTTTTGTTAGTTTTGAACGCTAAACTACAGTGTATGGCCTCTGAACAATCTCGGTTTAGTAATTTTATTAGTGAAAAAAGCGATTAAAATAGCATCTTGTCTATTCTGTATCATATGCGTAGTGAGAAAAAACAACAACTTTGGTTGACAACTGTACAATAGAAATCACACAAAATATAAGTATTAAATTAACTTAACTTTAATTAAATAAAACAATCAATTCAATTAATTAATTTATTGATTAATACCGTAAACAGTGTGTGACGGATATATACTTTTAATTGCCTGTCTCTTTTGGTTTTCTAGATGAGTTTTCCGTCCTGAAAATCCAATTCCATCTTAGTAGGCACACCGGATATTTTCTCATTCAAATATACCTTCCCTGTATATTATTGGTAGTCTTATCCTGGGTATCATTTTGGCTAAATCGAGAAGCAACAGCAGACCGCGTAGGCCTCGGTAAGTAAGCACGTCTATATTCGCTACTATAAACAGGAGTGTCATAATATAGATATTATATCTATATCTAAATCTATATCTATATCTAAATCTATATCTATATCTAAATCTATATCTATATCTATGTCTATATAATATATATATATATATATATATGATATCTATTACGTATATAGATATCTATATTATGACACTCTTGCTATAAACATATCTATATACACAGCATAGCATATATGACAAGCTCATACACGTTATATAAGTTCATGCTACAACTAAATATCCGGATGGTCACGTATATAATATATTGTTTTAGTAACAAATTGTAGGCAATTTCAAACTGTAAAAAGTATAGATATAAAAGACGGTACGAGGTTTATTTGAAGATAGATATATTATGACAATGTTGATCCGCAATACGTAGGAATTCGAATGATTATACATAACTGAACCGGAATCTACACTACCTTTCGGACGCGAAACAAAAATATTGCTACAAATTTATTTTAGGGCTTTTGCGGTGTGGGTTTTTTATGCTGCTTTTTAGCAGAGCGCCGCGCGAAATTTGTTTCCCACTTGAATTCCGGACCACAGCCAATCAGCGCACTCCATTCACTTGACTTCCTCGAAGCAACAATGTAAAATGGATAACCACTATCCCTAACCCTAACCCTAACACGTACCCGAACCCGAACACTAACTATAATCCAACCATATATATACGAACCATATATTACAAAACACTATCTATGGTGGGTCCGGAACTCAAGTGGGAAAAAAAATTTCGCGGGCGGCGCTAGTCCCTCATCCTTACCAGGCGATTCGTGTTTCATGAAACTCTGTTGACCTAAAGAAATTAAACGAAAACACGGCAGTTGCCGGCGGGCATTGAGACTTCGCGTACGTTATTAGCACACGCTCGCATATCGGCGCATTCATGACTGTGGGGGGTGTGTTGTTCATATCTGTGATAATCTCTCTCATTGTCCGCTCCACTTATCTGTACGTTCGCAGGCATAACCACCGTACTGACGCTGTCCACCTTCAGTACGGACAGCAGGACGGATTTGCCGAAGGTTTCCTATGCAACTTCTCTCGACTGGTTTCTCGTGATGTGCTTCATGTTCGTTATCGGTAAGTGTGCGCATGTAGACGCGATGAAAATACCCGCACTCACTTTTCCAGACAGCCGCGCAATTGGTCTTTTTTGGCTTTAATAATATTGGAAGTAAGCGGATGAACATACACAAATGAGTTCTGCGCGTACAGTAGAATGTCAGTTTTGTTGTCACGACGTCAGTTAAATAAACAGTCTGTATATGAAATGCAATCGCATTGTTCGAGTAATCGCATTAGAATATCGCTACACTATTAATAATTTAAATAAAATGAAGAGAATGATGAAGATTACAAATATGCGGGGAATCCATACCGCAAAAAAATGTTAGAGAGAATACGTTTTCCTGGGCAGGTATTGGCAGGATACCTAAATCGAGCATTATAAAAGAAAAGTGTTAACAAACATTTATGACTGACAGATTTGGTGAGTTTCAGAATAGTTGGAATATTTTCGAAACGGCGTGGCGTATTTGCGCGCAAACGGTAGATCTCGTTCTCACGGAAATAACCTAAATCTTGTTATATTCGCTATCCGCTATGTATTAAACGTACTCCTGACGGGGCGTGTTGGAGCATCCCATGTTTTTAATTAAGTCCACGCATCTATCGCTGTATTGTTGTGCTTATTAATCGAGTTTCGAATAGCTTTACATTTCTGTGCAGTTTATGAGATTATACATAATAATCACCTTACACGAAAAAGCTGATTATCATTATACTAAGAGTTTATATTAACGTTATCCTCGTCATTAAATTTTAAAATCAGACCCTTACAAACAGCTCAAGTTAGTATCCTGCAAGAATCTGATGAAGAATCTTGCGAACCTCGTGAATTGTTTTCTCAGTCACCCGACATTCACTGAACTCAGTCCTAGTTTGACGTCAGCAGTGTTCTTACGTCGTTTCTACAAACCTAAACAACGTGAGTTTAAAAAGTCATTTTAAAAACGTTAAAGGATCAATTAAACTAATGTGCAATGACAAATAAATGGGAGAAATATAAATAAACCCAGACGAAACAATGTTAACAGAAACAATTTTCCCCATAAGAAGCATATAAAATACAATATAGCTACGTTTCCCAGCCTTTCTTTTCCCCACGTGTACATTAAATATACAGTACATAAATTCAATGGAATTTTTTATAGAACGCACTTAATATTCATTCGCAAAGATTGATAAACCAAATCAGTGTTTAACTAACAAGGTAATAAAATCATTTTAGATTCTACTCACTGGTGGGAAAAGGTCGAGTGAGTGTATGGTGGGTAGTGGAGAGCAGGAGGGTGTATGGGGAGTCACTGCGATCCGAAATGAGGCACAGACCCGGGAGTACTTACACTAATAGAAAACAAGTTGGTGTAGTCTATTACCCCATATCTATTTACCCCGTCTTAGAATTTGTTATTTCATCTCTAATAATTGTCCTTCGAAGTCGAGCGAAGGTTGTAGAAGCGTAAGACTCGCGTGTAAGACTCGCGAGTAGTAGGACTCGCGTGTATCAGCGCACACTGGGTCCATTGTCAACAAGGATACTATAAACGTTACGTCTACTCACCCCATAGCTCTACCGGTATTACAGTTACTGTAGCCCTTCGCACCCGCTACAGGGGGGTTCCTGTGTTACTTACGTCTACTGATTAGTCTATTTGATCAACTTGTCTCTTTTCGTCTTCGATATAGTCCCTTGGACGTTGAAGACTATTATTTACGAGCTTTACTCACGCCATAGCTTAACCGGTGTAGCCCTTCGCTCCCGCTACAGGGGGGTTCCTGTCTTACTTACGTCTACTCGCACCATAGCTTAAACCGGTGTAGCCCTTCGCTCCCGCTACAGGGGTTCCTGTCTTACTTACGTCTACTCGCACCATAGCTTAAACCGGTGTAGCCCTTCGCTCCCGCTACAGGGGGGTTCCTGTGTTACTTACGTCTACTCGCACCATATCTTTACCAATGTAACCCTTCGCTCCCGCTACGGGGGGGGGGGTCCTGTAGCGGGAGCGAAGGAGATACACCGGTAGAGCTACTCACGCCATAGATAATATTGATAAAGGCATTGCAATAAGATTACAGTATGACTGGTGTTAGCGGATATTTCTATATAACTGACACTTGTCTATGAAGGACACTTTTCTGGTTTTCCTAGAGTGATCCTCGTGTACGGGTTTGACTATATATTCTACTTCTGCTTTCAGCGACGCTTTTAGAGTATGCTGGCGTCCACTATTTCACCAAGGTCGGCAGCGGCGAACGTTTCACCGACACCGATATAGATTGGGAGGACGTCGACGAAGAGCAGGAGTATGGCTACGGCGACACTCCCGACGACGACGACAGCGACTTAAAGGTTAACCATATGGCAGATGTTGACGATTTCTGCATGAATCGATCGGACTGCATATGATATGTCGCGTGTGTGTGTGTGTGTTGTGTGTGTGTGTGTGTTGTGGTTGTGTGTGTGTGTGTGCACGGTGAACAGCGTCGCCAGTGTGATGTTTATGTGTGTGTGTGTGTGTGTGTGTGTGTGCGCGCGTGTGTGTATTGTGCGTACGTGCGTGTGTGCGGGCCTATACGTGCGTGCGTGTGTGTGTGTGTGCGAGTGTGTGCCTGCGTTCGTGCGTGTGTGCATGCGTGCGTGCGTGCGTGTGTATATAACGATGCGACGAGAAATCACTCATTAACGTGCCTGCGTTCGTGCGTGTGTGCATGCGTGCGTGCGTGCGTGTGTATATAACGATGCGACGAGAAATCACTCATTAACGTGCCTGCGTTCGTGCGTGTGTGCATGCGTGCGTGCGTGCGTGTGTATATAATGATGCGACGAGAAATCACTCATTAACTAATGTAAATCCTAAAGTAGCTATTTGCATTGTTTTTTGTCTACGGGCGACTCAATGACGCAGCTTAATTATATGTCGACGGTGCAGCATTGTGGCCGTGCTAATCGTTAATAAAGGCGCCAGCGTCGCCGACAATGCCTGACAATGCCTGACATTGCCGACAATGCCGACAATTATATCTCGCTCTACTCCTGCTGGATTCAGCCCAATATATAATTAGGTCAGTCTTATCCGTAAAATTGCTATCTTTTATGTTCTAATAGGACGTGGGGCAGGCAGAGGTTTCTTACTACCCGTCCCAGAACAACACCGCAGATCGACGCTTTTACAGTGAACATCTTCGCCGCCAGGTAGAAGAACAGTCGCACGACTCACTGCGTAAAGATTCATGCTGTACAAAATTCATGCAGTGCATCATTTCTAATCCACACTATCGTAAGAAAATGTCTAAAACAGCCCACAAAAGTGGTGTAAATAGCGTCAGTCGGATAGACAAGGCGTCGAGGATTCTTTTTCCGCTCTCGTTCGCCCTTTTTAACGGTTTCTATTGGAGAGCACTAAGCCAAATCGACGATTTTTCCGAACAAGTTCATTATTGAAAATTGGACTATAGTCTATATAGGTCCGATTTCAGTGTCTGAGAAAGCTGAGTAGGTCGAAATGTCGGTCACACCTTTTTTCTCTATTTACGTGTACTCTTTTTCTCATGTGAAGTCGTGAGTCGTGAGTGCTAGCGTGGGTTTCCTCATATCAATTACACCAGGATTATTTGTTAATGTCAATGTCAATGTCAGTGTCAATTTCAGTTCCAATGTCAATGGCAGTATTAATGTCAGTAACAGTGTCAGTGCTAATGGCGGTGTTAATCTGTCTGTGCACTCCTGATTACATAAACTGTTACGTACGGCTGACAGGCGCTAATTGTTCTGGGCGAATCCAATTCTGTATAGGAGAGTCAGGTGAGTGTGCATGGAGTGGCTAAAGAAGGTCATGGGGGAACAGGGTACACACAAGTGGTTTTTTTTAAGAGAAATACGTTTACAATCCAATAGATTCTCGTTACATATTTTCTATTTTGAAGAACTTTGTTCTATTTCAACTGAAACAGTTTTTCGTCGCACACTGGAAAAATTCGGTCTAAAGTCAAAAGAGGATGCCGACACGCTAGAACTTCCTCATTTGAATCCACCCATACAGTTGCCTGCATATTTATACAATCACGATGCAACGTAGATCGAATAACGTCGAAAGTAGTATAAGACCAACCAAGGAGTACGTTTTCAATGACTATTCATTTGTGATTAATTGTGATATTATACTATAGGGCCTATTCTCATCAAGCAATAAACCTCCGTGGTTGGTTACAGATGTGTCACACGGCATTATTGTTCCATACACAGCAGTCGTATGTTTAAGCTTACGATTTTGTGTGGTTGTAAATACTCTGTCATTATTACATTGTTTACTAGCTATATCTTGTTTCCAATTGATATTTCCGTGTTCACTTCAAATGTGTATTATATCGGGTAATATCATATTATATTATTCTGTTATTACCTTGCCTCTGCTTATACATGCACATAGTCCTATAATTTTTCTCTGAATCTTGAACCAGGGGAACCAATGCCTGTCCCGGAACTGGTGAATGGGTCAGTATGAGGGAGATGACTTGATGCAATAAAACATGGGACATAACTATCGCAAATACGTGTACATGTAACTTATTCAGGAAATTATTCACACCCCACCCCCCGCGAATTTCGACACCACACTACTAGGGTAGTCTAACACAGAGTCTAACGTTTGCGTTTACAACATGACGTATCATCTACTGGTGAGATGGGCACACTTGATTTACATGAGGAAAATCTGCAGTGCCTGCTGCAGGAGGCACGTCCTTACTGGTGGAAATCAGGTCAAATGTAAATAACTGGGCCCAGCGATTTTTTTAATCTTGTACGGTTGCACCAGGGCAGATCGCCCGTAATTTAAACTCGGTGATTTTGGTTTTGACTATGATACATGAATGAATAAACTATGGCTGTACACTGCGAAACCACGCTGCTTGGTGTTTTTAGCACGCCTCTCTCTCTCTCTTTCTTTCTCTTCTCTACCTACTCGACCTTCTCCTTTTACTGTCTTCCCTGCCACCTCTAGGTTCTCCCATAGAGCTACACGGGTAGAGCGATCGAGTTCTACTCATGGCGGTCAAGCTTTCTCAACCTTCCCGCTGGCATTTTCTTTCCGTCCTACTTACTCCACCTGACCCACCTCCTCATTTAGCTGCACATCTTCCCCTTTACCTGCACATCTTCCCCTTTACCTGCACATCTTCCCATTTACCTGCACATCTTCCTCTTTACCTGCACATCTTCCCCTTTACCTGCACATCTTCCCCTTTACCTGCACATCTTCCCCTTTACCTGCACATCTTGCCCTTTACCTGCACATCTTCCCATTTACCTGCACATCTTCCCCTTTACCTGCACATTTTCCCCTTTACCTGACTGCATTCGTCTTCCCCTTACCGCCTCTACCTCCCCCTTCCCTAACGCGGGTGAGTTCCCCTCCTCTAACGCGGGTACCTCCCCCTCCTCTAACACGGGTACCTTCTCCTCCTATAACGCGGGCACCTCCCCCTCTTCTAACGCGGGTACTTTCTCCTCCTCTAACACGGGTACCTCCCCTTCCTCTAACGCGGGTTCCTTCCCTTCCTCTAACGCGGGTACCTCCTCCTCTAACACGGGTACCTCCTCCTCTAACACGGGTACCTCCTCCTCTAACACGGGTACTTCCCCCTCCTCTAACGCAAGTTCCTTCCCCTCCTCTAACACGGGTACCTTCCCTCCTCTAACGCGGGTTTCCTCCCTTCCTCTAATGCGGGTACCTCCTCCTCTAACGCGGGTACCTCCTCCTCTAACACGGGTACCTCCACCTCCTCTAACGCGGGTTCCTTCCCGTCCTCTAACGCGGGTACCTCCTTCTCTAACACGGGTACTTCCCCCTCCTCAAACGCGGGTACCTTCCCCTCCTCTGACGCGGGCACCTCATCTTCCTCTAACGCTGGTACCTTCCCCTCCTCTAACGCGGGTACCTCCTCCTCCTCTAACGTGTGCACCTTCCCCTCTAACGCGGGTTCCCGTACCCGCACTAGAGGAGGGGAAGGTACCCGCGTTAGAGGAGGGGGAGGTACCAGCGTTAGATGAGAAGATACCCGCGTTAGAGGAAGGGAAGGTACCCGCGTTAGAGGAGGGGAAGGTACCCGCGTTAGAGGAGGGAGAGGTACCCTTCCCTCCTCTAACGCGGCTACCTCCCCCTCCTCTAACGCGGGTACCTTCCCTTCCTCTAACGCGGGTACCTCCCCTCCTCTAACGCGGGTACCTTCCCTTCCTCTAACGCGGCTACCTCCCCTCCTCTAACGCGGATACCTTCCCTTCCTCTAATGCGGGTACCTCCCCTCCTCTAACGCGGGCACCTTCCCTCCTCTAACGCGGCTACCTCCCCCTCTTCTAACGCGGGTACCTTCCCTTCCTCTAACGCGGCTACCTCCGCCTCCTCTAACGCGGGAACCTTCCCTTCCTCTAACGCGGGTATCTTCCCATCTAACGCTGGTACCTCCCCCTCCTCTAACGCGGGTACCTTCCCCTCCTCTAGTGCGGGTACGTTCCCCTCCTCTAACGCGGCTACCTCCCCCTCCTCTAACGCGGGTACCTTCCCTTCCTCTAAAGCGAGTAACTTCACTACTCTAACGCGCGTATCT
>NW_014577106.1:71953-84504 GCF_000485595.1 Priapulus caudatus | reverse complement strand
CCTCCTGTAACGCGGGTTCCTTCCCCTCCTCTAACGCGGGTTCCTTCCCCTCCTCTAACGCGGGTACCTCCTCCTCTAACGCGGGTACCCCCCTCCTTTAACGCGGGTGCCTTCTCCTCCTGTAACGCGGGTTCCTTCCCCTCCTCTAACGCGGGTTCCTTCCCCTCCTCTAACGCGGGTACCTCCTGCTCTAACACGGGTACCTCCCCCTCCTCTAACGCGGGTTCCTTCCCGTCCTCTAACGCGGGTACCTCCTTCTCTAACACGGGTACTTCCCCCTCCTCAAACGCGGGTACCTTCCCCTCCTCTGACGCGGGCACCTCATCTTCCTCTAACGCTGGTACCTTCCCCTCCTCTAACGCGGGTACCTCCTCCTCCTCTAACGTGTGCACCTTCCCCTCTAACGCGGGTTCCTTCCCTTCTTCTAACGCGGGTACCTTCCCCGCCTCTAACGCGGCTACCTCCCCCTCCTCTAATGCGGGTGCCTCCTCCTCCTCTAATGCGGGTACCTCCTCCTCTAACGCGGGTACCTTCCCCTCCTCTAATGCGGGTACCTCCCCTTCATCTAACGCGGGTATCTTCTCATCTAACGCTGGTACCTCCCCCTCCTCTAACGCGGGTACCTTCCCCTCCTCTAGTGCGGGTACGTTCCCCTCCTCTAACGCGGCTACCTCCCCCTCCTCTAACGCGGGTACCTTCCCTTCCTCTAACGCGGGTACCTTCCCTCCTCTAACGCGGGTATCTTCCCCTCCTCTAATACGGGTACCTCCTCCTCCTCTAACGCGGGTGCCTTTTCTTCCTCTAACGCGGGCACCTTCCCTCCTCTAACGCGGGTACCTTCCCTTCCTCTAACGTAGGTACCTTCTCCTCCTCTAACGCAGGTACCTTCCCTTCCTCTAATACGGGTACCTCTCCCTCCTCTAACGCAGGTACCTCCCCCTCCTCTAACGCGGGTACCTCCCCTCCCTCTAACGCGGGTACCTTCCCCCTCCTGTAACGCGGATACCTTTCCTTCCTCTAATGCGGGCACCTCCCCTCCTCTAACGCGGGTACCTCCCCCTCCTCTAATGCGGGTACCTTCCCCTCCTCTAATGCGGCTACCTCCCCTTCCTTTAACGCGGCTACCTCCCCCTCCTCTAACGCGGGTACCTCCCCACCTCTAATGCGGGTACCTTCCCTTCCTCTAACGCGGGCACCTTCCCTCCTCTAACGCGGGTACCTTCCCTTCCT
This sequence comes from Priapulus caudatus, assembly GCF_000485595.1. Lineage (NCBI taxonomy): Eukaryota > Metazoa > Priapulida > Priapulimorpha > Priapulimorphida > Priapulidae > Priapulus > Priapulus caudatus. The sequence continues at coordinate 83,274 of NW_014577106.1, read as the reverse complement.
CTAACGCGGGCACCTTCCCTCCTCTAACGCGGCTACCTTCCCTTCCTCTAATACGGGTACCTCCCCCTCCTCTAACGCAGGTACCTTCCCCTCCTCTAATGAGGGTACGTTCCCCTCCTCTAACGCGGGTACCTTCCCTTCCTCTAACGCGGTTACCTCCCCCTCCTCTAACGCGGGTACCTTCCCTTCCTCTAATGCGGGTACCTCCCCCTCCTCTAACGCGGGTACCTTCCCTTCCTCTAATACGGGTACCTCCCCCTCCTCTAACGCAGGTACCTTCCCTTCCTCTAACGCGGGTACCTTCCCCTCCTCTAATGAGGGTACGTTCCCCTCCTCTAACGCGGGCACCTTCCCTCCTCTAACGCGGCTACCTCCCCCTTCTCTAACGCGGGTACCTTCCCTTCCTCTAACGCGGGTATCTCCCCTTCCTCTAACGCGGCTACCTCCCCCTCCTCTAACGCAGGTACCTTCCCTTCCTCTAATGCGGGCACCTCCCATCCTCTAACGCGGGTACCTTCTCCTCGTCTAACGCGGGTACCTTCCCTTCCTCTAACGCGGGTACCTTCCCCTCCTCTAATGCGGGTACCTTCCCCTTCTCTAATACGGGTACCTCCTCCTCCTCTAATGCGGGTACCTCCCCCTCCTCTAACGCGAATACCTTCCCCTCTTCTAATGCGGGTACCTTCTGCTCCTCTAATGCGGGTACCTTCCCCTCCTCTAACGCGGGTACCTTCTCCTCCTCTAATGCGGGTACCTTCTCCTCCTCTAACGCGGGTACCTTCCCCTCCTCTAACGCAGGTACCTCCCCTCTTCTAACGCGAAACTGGGAATAGACCCCCGCCCGTTCCTCCCACTCTGTATTATATATTACCTGGACAACGAGACGTGCGGTCAACTAGTTAACACAACGCATACATCCTTAGCTTCTATGTATCAAAGTTATTTTCATACTGTTGGTTCAATAGCTGAAAACTGTCCACACGAAACAACGTGAACAGGTTACAAATCTCTCAAGACATACTATAAAAATTCCGAATCATAAATTAAGTGACAAATAGTTCCATTAAAAAATAGCAGTAAAATAATATTCGTGGTTTAACCTGAAATAGCACGGGTCATTGTGTTTTCATCCAAAAAATATATAGCACAAGAACAGTTCGAAAATACACAAACCTTTGTTCTCATAATAGAATGTACAATTAACAATTAGGTATCTATTACATTTAGTAAATCATACACTTAAATTGTTCAAATTCACTCATCATAAAAGCTACTGTACCCTGTTTTCACAAATATATTTCGTAAATCATGCATTTAAAATGGTCAAATTCACTCAACAGAAATTCTGGTGTAACACAAGTTTACAACAAAAGGAATGCTCATGATCACGCTTCTCTTTTACTGTTTACACCAAACGAGCAACTATCGAAATTCTAATATCAACAATTTAAGGAAAAAACATTATGAAAAGTACAACAACACAGCATGCAAATGTGTCTGTCACAGAGAAACCGTTATTCATAAGTAGGAGTATAAAGTGTCGGCGAAAAAATTACATCTATCAAGGGGACTGAACCGTAAAAATTGTTTTGTGGAAAACCACGTTCACAAATTCAACGAAACCAAGCTGAATATGTAGGACCATATAGCAACGAATTACGTAAATGAGCAGAACCCTGTTAGTAACTATACGGGTGTACTAAAACTAACTACACTATAGGCATCTAACCAACAAGTAAATGGTCATCTTCGGAATACCTTGTTTACAAGAGAATTCTAACACTAGGTAAAGCTTCGTAAAAACTCCACCCCTCCAACCTTCAATCATAAGTATACTCATTGCCAATACTGTTGCATTTCCACTGCCATGTGCCTGCACTCACCATTATTGTTTTTCTAGGCTTTACCAAGTTGCATATTATATATACATGGCATATAAAGTATAGTCATGTTTTTGTTGACTGAATATTTTTCACTGTCTTCTAAAATCAAATTAAAAGTTCAATTACCTTAAAGTACCAACAGAAATTTAGTTACATTTGTGTAATTCACTAGCTCAAACATTATTAAAAAAACACTTAAGTAAAAGTACACTCAAATAGAATCACAATCCAGGTATTAGGTAACTACAATTTAGTTCACTAGACCATCAGAATTTTTCCTGTGAACCTTTCTCTTCTTAAGAGGTGTTTGCATCTCTGCAGTCTTGGCTGCTGCTTCAACGTTCTCACGTTTAATCTCAACAGCATGCTCAGTAACACTGCCAGTCTACAGAACAGCAACAAGATCTCTCTATATAGATTGCACAGTTACTACCCGTGATAATTAATTATGCTTACCAGTATAATATACTAGGAAAGTATAATAAGTAGCATAATAAATGTAAAAAAATATTAGTATAATAAAATAATATAATAAAGTGTAATAAGTATAACAACCAGTATAATATAGCCACAGCCCGTACCAGGGGGTTCCGGGGGGTTCGAAACGCAGACCTCCGACACCCCGAGCCCCTGCCGCCCGAAGCAAAAAATTTTTTTTTTTGACAAATTTGCAAGAATTTCACCCTCAGGTCGCGCCATTTTAGTGTAATAAAGTTGCAAAATCTCCTCAATCGTGCGGGGAGCGGTGAACACGTGAACACCCCTGCTCCCACACCCCTCCCCCCCCCGCTACAGCCTCCCGCTGGCTCCCGCCTGGTCGCTTCGCGCCCGGCAGCGGGCGTGTAACAGGGGGGGTCCCGGAACCCGGACGCCCCCCTTGCCTCGCGCAGAAACGCATCTGAGGGCTGTAATTTTTAAAAAATGTTCTGGGGAGGGCCCCCCAGACACCCCCCTCCGCGGTGCTCGCAACTATGCATTACGGTCAAGCCCCCCTGGTACAAATCTTGTACAGCGCCCTCAGGCCGAGCAAATTGACATTGAAAAACGAACCCCCAATAGAAAGCTGGCTACGGGCCTGATATACTTAGGAGTTCTATATATTAAATAGAACTCCTAACCTACTGCCCCCATCACAAGCCTGCAGTGACTCGAACACTCTGCTAATGCCACACTCTACACTAACAGTAACACTAAATGTTAGCCCCAACCTTAGCTAACTCAATTCTCATAACCCAAGTAACCCAGGCAACGTTAACGAACTTCCATGTATATATTTCATGGGTGGACTTCCTCTAGTACACAAGCTAAATGTAGTTTTGTATTTGGAAGGTGGGGGAAGCGTGTGGGAAAGCTGATCAAAATGCAAAGAGAGGTGTGCACGACTGCATGACTTTATAACGTACCCTGTGTCATTTGCTGTACCTCACCCGTGTCCATGGCCTCTTCCCTTTGCACAAAAGTCTATATCTGACGTATCTAGCTGTATTGGACCAGAAAGGTCACCACTTCATCCCTCAACAGGTGGGAGGACAGACTGTGGCCCAAACCTGCACATAAAATAATAACAGTAATAAGTTGATCGAACAAATGTCTGCATGTGAATTACACTCTAAAGTGGATGATATGAAGTGCCATATTTTTCTTTTATATTATACAGAGGTATGCTCTGTATTGTATATATATATATATATATATACATACATATATATATATATATACTGATATTATATATTAGTTATATATATATATAAAGGCCTGACCATACACTATACGACAGGCAGTAGATTAATAGAAGATCTTCTATTATCTACTCCTGATATTAATATTAGTGGCTTACTGGGGAGAGGAGATCACTCACAAAAAGTATGATTTCAATGAGATACACATTACAACGTGCACTGACCAATGATGATAAGGAGATGGGAACTAAATCTCCAGCATCAATCCTGTAAATGTTCATATCAGAAGAGGAATTTTTTGCTGCTCCGCCTTGATGCAGAACAGTCTCTACAGGCTGCAATGTAACTGGAGCTGCCATCTACTAGGACAAAATACAAATGTAGGCTTACAAAAAACGATTCGATAATAATATAATACAAATTCAAATTCAAAATTCATATTAATATATAAATTCAAAAACAGAGCTTATAGTATCTTCTATAATAAATAAGGGTACATCAGGATGTAATATACAAAAGAAAGAGGCAAATATTGCCCCTGTACATTTGCTTAAAAATTAATAGTTTTCCTGACGAACATTTCTAAAACACCTCCTTAATTACAGGTTAATAATATTACTAATAATATTATTATTACAGTTAGTAATATTATAATCATCATCATCATCTAAAATGCAGATATTCACCCTCACCTGTGGTGCTTGGAAACACTGCTCCCTGTCACTGTACGAAGAATCCAATGCAGCTCCTCTGCTCCTTCTTCCACCGGATTGGACCTCTATATCATAGTCACTACTGCTCACACAGGAACGAGTCTCTGAAGGAAAACTAATCGCGCTCTTCGAATCCAGGGTCTCGTGGCTGGTTGCAGACGAGAGATCTGTTAAATTCTGTTGAATGGGTTCATTGCTAATGGATGCGCTCCCAGTATTGTACAAGCCGAGCATCTGAAATTACACAGAAAATGTATTAGAGAGAGATTCCATCTTCAAACAGACTTGTGTAAAATTAGTTTCAGTGCTTGACACATTTCATCAACAACAATGACATTATTGGACATTTAAGAACACTTGGTAAATTTAGCACTATGTAAGATCTATCAAAAGGAGAGCCATCTAAAGGCAGCTGACCACAAACCTTCTAAAGACATGTAGTCATATACATTACTAAACAAGGCAGCTGGTGGAGGCATGTTCTTATAAACCACAATCTAAGACATGAATTTAATATCTTACATGAATAATTACATTTTACTGGTCAACATATCTATTTTGCTTAAAAGCAGTAACGAACCAAAAGAATTTAGTCTACCCCTTACCTCATCATTGCTGTTGTTACTCTCATACTCATAGTTGGGATGACCAGCATAAATGTATCGTTGCGGTACCTGTAGATCATGGACATCAGGTCTACCCTGAGCTGCTGGCACAACTTGTCTGCTCCAAGTTGGAGTTGTTACCATGTTACTTTGATTGCCAGTATAATACTGGTTAGGGGAATAGGCAGCATGTTGATACTCACTCTCATAACCATATCTAACAGAATCTGTGTTGTTACCCTGTATATAGAAAAATTGATAAAATTGATTTATTACCCAGAATTATTTTGAAACAAAATTTAGCTTAGGCCTAAAAAAAAGACGTTTGTTTCCGCTAACGAGCTGAAAAAAATGTGACACGGTAGGCAGGAATTTTTTTTTTAATCAAATATTTTTTATTTATTTTTTATTCTAACAATACTTGTTTTATACTTATAACAGCCCATATTATAATAACTTCAAAGTCAAATCAATGCATTCACCTATCGACATCCTGTTGGAATTTTTTTTTTGCCGATCACAATAAAAAGTTTCGACGCGGCGGTTTAAAATGGACTCGGTCGGGTTAGCGGAAACAAACGTCGTAAAAAAGCTTGTAAAAAAGCAAGTAATCTCTACAAATTCCATACACTTACTTGGTATGGAACTCTGTACTCCCCTGGACCAAGGTTTTTCTCATTTTCGAAAGCCGATCCTATGGCAGGCTGTGCACCATCCACCTTTTTAGTATGTAAATAAATAAACATTTTATTGTAAAGCCTGATAAAGACATGTTCTGAAACGCTCACAAAATACAAATAAATTGACACCTCATGCATTCTACTTTCTTATATATATATAATATATATATATATATATATATATATATATATATATATATATATATATAAACTAAACTGATTTCTGTTTTAGACAATAAAATATTGTTGCATATACATAGTTCTCAGGATATAGCAATTAAAATGTATATCTGTCAACTTTCTTATTTTTATTTGAAAGTAAGAAATTATAATTTATATTATTATCACACACCTTTTATTTATTTCATGCATCTATAGTAAACATGTACCTCTGTTATGACATTTCCATTGTCAGCATATCCTAGTGAGCTAGCATATTCCCGATCCACTGGCACATATATGATTTGAGGTGGCTGAGACTTTGATGTTTTGACAGCTAAATCAAGTAGAAAACACACTCTTAAACCTTTTTATCACTGCAATTACGTGAAATCGTGAATTATATTTTATGGACATATAAATAAATGCAAATGCTTAACACTACAGTGTGACAATTCAATTGATAACTAAATATTAGATATTGAACTACAATCATTTTCTGCCGTACAATAAAGATTCCATGCATAATTAAATCACACGCTATATATAAATCATGAATGGAAAACAAACAACAATATCATACCAGCCGAACTCCTTTGATCGGAATTCATGTTGTGGATGCAGTAGTGGTGCTGACCATGAGCTGAGGTGCTGGTTCCTCTTCCACTCTGAAGAAACATGTGCATCCTATATAGGTTGCTATGCAGAGCTGTTTGGCATAAACTAACAAAAAATACAACTGCATGCTACACTATAGTCAAATCATTACACATAGGAATTAAAGAACTCCTAATGGTAAATAATGCTTACTATAATTAATTTAATAGAGAATTCATTAGCACAGATAAACACATATGGGCATTCATATGAAACCTCCTATAAAATCTCAAAGTGTGCAACAGCAACGATAATTGCAACTATAACTACATAAGAAGAATATGAGACTATATCACTATTTGTCTATAGAGACCAATCTATCTCACACGAGTGATCACAACACACTCGCTTTGCTTGTGTGATTATGAAAATTCTACCAATTAATATGTTAGGTAATCTTGTCTTAAGAAAAACAGTGGTAGAACCTGAGTTCTCTAACATCACATGACTTACAATATCATGACCACTGGGTGTCACTTGGCACTGATCGTTCGGTCTTTGCTGCGAAGGGTAAGAGAGGTGATGATGGTGATGATGGTGGTACATATGTGCACCAGGATTCGGTGCACCATTTAGAATCCTGTATGGTTCAGGGCAGTCCAATGGAGCTTGCCCTTGACTTGGTCCAGGGTTCATGGGAGGTGAAAACTGATAGCTTTCAGGCACGTGACCATATTGTCCATGTCCAACTATACATTGCACATAAAAAACAAAACAACTAAAAAACGAATACTACTGTGCACTCAATATGCCTACATACAATTATTTATATACACACATAAAACTCATCCTCACATGTGTGTATGCATGCATATACGCAAACACAGTATATACAGTTTTGAATAATTTCACTGAATAATTTCTTTCGTCATAGTCATTCAAGATAAAAAGCATCATTCCATTTCATTGACAGACTTCATTCAGAGGAAAAACCCTTCGAGTATTTAACAACTTAATTAACTAATAAACTGTCATAATAATTATGCTTGGGATACACTGTTATAGAAAATATCTACCAGGTCCACATGAGTGCAGATTTTGAGACTGGTGGCAGCAGCCTGACATCTCTGTAGGACTTCCACGTTCTTTCATCAGGTGTTGGGTGACATAGTCTCTCACAGTCTGCCCACCACTTTGATTTACTAGAAGCAAGGTTGGCAACCTAAAAATGGATTATTGCAATGTTTTATCACTCAATCTTACTCTTTTATTCTTTTCAACCCAAATTATAATGATTTGTTGAAGCCTTTCTTTTTACATAATGCACAATGATAACACGATCCTTGCTAGCTGAGCATGAGCAAATATATGCATACAATATAGAGACATATTTAATGATATTATGATAAGAAAAAAACAAAAATTGTATTTTCAAGTTAAGATAACCATAATAAAGGGTTTTACTGGTTTGGCCCATTTGGGGGTATGACAGTATAGACGGGCATGTTCTTTTTTCGATGCTTTGTTGTTTTTCCTGGAGTATTTTTCTCTTCTTCTTGGTCAGAGGTCACGAGTACAATCTTTTGTTGCAGTTTCCGCTTCCTGGCTTCACCCGGGCAATACTGATAATCTGCAAGGAAATGATTGATACTGATGATCGTTTCTCTTATAGGTACTGCTATATACAACACTGTTCTATAATACTGTCAAGTGCTAACATAAATGTGGCACAGATAGTATAATTATAAATCGTCATTCAATACATACTGGCTTGTAAAACAATGTAATCATGGTTATCATACAGTATACAATGTCATCTAAAAGTACAAAGCTTTTATCTTTTTTATGACTTGTAGTTAATTAGTACTATTAATCACAACTGATTGTTTTATAATCCAATACATATGCTACTATAGTAATTGCCTAAACATTTCAAATGTCAATCAAAAAATTATTTAGATACAATAATTAAATTTTGAACTTGTAGATTAATTACCATAATCAATTAAGATTTTTAATGATATTAATTCATTATAATGATCAAATCATCAATTAAAATTATATTAATCACACTAATCATGAGCATATGTTTCTGTATAGATACGTTCATGATAGCACACATTGTACATGCATTTCAAAGGTTTGCATAATGCATTGCTCCAAAACATGCTCATACATGGATATTTCTGTTTGTGTTCTGCATCCAGTCTCTTAGCTTCATCAAAATAGTGTTTCTTTTCATTTGCAGGCATGTTTCGCCACTCTCGGCCAAGACGAGTGCTAATATTATTGTTGCCTGGAATTAAATAATTTAACATGGATTTATAATGTATCAGAATCCAAACTTTCAATTAATCACCTAATTGAAATATTTAAGTGAAAAATTCGTCATCACATGCAGTTTATTAGTTAATTATATGTTGTCAAATGTAACTGTCATTGACATCAACTTAATCAGTAAATAAGTTTTAGTTATGCTATATATTATTAATTAATAATTATTTAAGGTGAATGCATGATGTTGCGCTATACATGTAAGCTAACATATAAAAGTTCTGTGAACACTTAAAATTGTTCACGGCCCTGACTATAGGCCCCTATAGGGTATGAACACGCAGCTCTCGACATGCAAAATATAGGCCTGGTATGGTGAATGAGCTTACAATTACATAACCGGCCCTATAACCGACACCTTCTCTTATAAAAATTATTACCTTCTCCTGGATAGGTTGCTGCAAGAATCTTTCTTCTTCGATTAGAGAATACCATAAAGGCATTTGGAGGTCTTCTGATTTTTCTTCCTTTTTCATCATAACAAGTCTTTGGCTGCTTTGCAACTATAACACATTATATTGAGCTGTAATGAGTTTTCTCTAGGTATAATAGCGGATGCATGCCATTCAATGAAATCATGGTACGCTGTACAGGGGCGTGTACAGGGGGGGGGGGGGCCGGGGGTCCGGACCCCCCCTGCTCGCGCAGAAAACGCATCTGAAGGGGTCTAATTTCAAAAATTTATGGGGGAGGGCCCCCAGACCCCCCACCCTTCGCGTGCTCGCAAGTTTGGGTTACGGTTAGACCCCTTCCTGGTCAAAATCCTGTACACGCCCCTGCTGTATTTACATCTAAACCGCAAACGAATGCATAGCATATATTATTATGCACCCAAAACATACCTACCTAGTAGTAGGCGTAGTAGTAGTAGTGCGTTACTTACGAGATTAACCTAGTTCGTAGATTAGACGCATGCCATTTGTGTTAAATAATGTAACATTGCGAATACTTTTAACGATACACACTAGGCCTACACTACTCTCGAATTTGCTTACGTTCTGCCTCTGTATACTGCGACACAACCGGACACTGTGCATACGCTGGCAAAGACAGGAATGAGTCACTTGAATCATCGCGCTCATATTGCTCTGTTTCATCTGACCTAAGATTATTTATATGTGTCATATTGTCCTTACAATCATAAACGAACAATTCTTGATTCAAGCTCCTCCTTATTGTTCTAACCGTGAACTGAATTGTTCTAAATGTTTCCAAAAGGGCGTCGTTGTCTTGACAACCGCATCTTGTTCTCATGGCACCGCTGCGTCGCGCGTGCGCGTTCACTGCGCATTGGCTATAACCATAGAAATAATACCAAGAGCGTATAAAGAAGGCTTGACATAATAATACTTACATACCTTCTTTATACGCTAGCTCTTGATAATATAGATAGACGTTTTTGTACGTTTATGTAGGTTTACAAATGGAAAAAATGTTCTGCCAGGGCCCCTAATAAGCCAAATCGGAAAGCAAAAACTAAAAACGCACGAGTGTTTACATTAATCATGTACTTTAATTCCTAAGCGCGCTTCGGCCATTTTATAGTACCCCCTTTTTCTGTGACCTATACATAGCACAGCTGGACTTTCCGATCTCACTTATACCTAGCAGGGCAATATTGCATAAGTATATTAGAAATTGTGTTGTATTAAAAGTTTGGGAGCGATTCGAAGGCGCACGTGATCGCTGAGTTTAGTCAATGTAAACACAAATTTCCCGCGGTAGTGCTCCCGTCTTCGGTAGGGGCGCTAGCGTCGCTCGCTGGGGTCAATTTTCTTGGGCTATCAGCATTCTAGGTTATCTATATTATTTCTATGGCTAATATTCAGATTTAGGCACTGCCTAAAAGCGGAGCTCCCGACGTCATACCACGTGACAATGGTGTTACCCCCTGCCCCTAAGACACAGACATATGGATTTTTTTGCAGCATTCTTGTCTGCGTTATCTACTTATGGCGCCATTAAGTATAGGGCCTACTCAGTTGAAAATTGATCCCAGCCAAAACAACAGGCAACCCGTACAGCCCGTAAGATTGAGAGCGGCTTATTGTGCACAGTAGCGGATTATCAATGGGGCAAAGGGGGCATTTGCCCCCGGCCCTACAAGTCGACCGGCCCTATAAAGTGTTGTGACTACAAAAAAAAATTATACTGTTCAACCATCAGTGGGAAATTTGGGTTCCTTCGAAGGCTAACTAGCATTTCTGCTGAAGAAATGGACAAGTATGCAAAGGTAGTGGTGGATAGTTATCCAAGTGACCTTGAACCTGAGCTCTCCATGCAGTGAACTCCTCTTCTTTTCCTCCATTCTGAAGTCAGATTTTGCATCTGAATTAAGGTGACTACCTGTCCTCCAAGCAAAATGACGCTCCAGAGATTTGGATGCATCGCGTGATGATGGGCAACCCAGCACTTCGAAATTCTCTTCCAAACGTTGGCACCATGCTCTCAATATTCTTATCTCTGATGATGACTAACTGCAGCGGTGAGAGATCATTCAGTGTTCTCAAGAGAGTGAAAAACTACTTGCGCGCGATGTTGTCCCATGCTGGGTGGGGGGCACCTGAGGGGGCACAGAAAATTTATGGGGGACTCGTGCCCCCCAGGCCCCCCGTAGCTACGCCCCTGCTCAGGAGTGACAGATTCGACATTTGAAAATTCATGCTTGATA
>NW_014577106.1:67086-71928 GCF_000485595.1 Priapulus caudatus | reverse complement strand
CATGTGTAACCGGACGTCCGTACGTACGGACGCGCCATGGAAAATGAAGTCGATGGGTTAATTACCATTATTTCTTAAGTATGGTGCTCCGCTCGCGAGGGCCTTTGGCCCGCGCGGGAGCTCCGCTATAACCATCAACGACCGATCTACGACTGCTGCCATGAACTTTCGTGTTAATAGGGTCGTAGATAGCGGGGAGGGGAATATATCCCCCACACTTATTGAGGTTGGGGGATGGCGTGTACAATCGTCCCCCTACTTTCAGGAGGAAAATGGGGAAAATTTTCATATTTTACAGACAATAAATACTGAACATTTATCTACAAATCCGTCATCGCTATTCATACTCTCCTAATGTATTATTACACAAATGGAAAGTGATATACATCTACTGTAAAATGTCTGTAATTCGTTCCAAGAATGACATTATTTTACTGAAACTCAAACGGTTAATTTAGGATGCATTCCCCATATACGATTTTTTTCAAAATCCCCAAAGCACGTCTTAATTTATCACTGCTCACGAAAGTTAAATCCCTGCTTTATTCAAAATTAGAATAGACCTATTGGGAATTGGGATATTGAATTTTCACGAGGATTGAATGGGGAAAATTCAATTTCATCACACTTTTGGGGGGATGGGGGGGGGTGCTGAGGCCCGATCGGAAGTATATTCCCGATTTTGTATAAGGGGTGAAAATATGCACTTTTTGGTTCAAATCTGGTTGCTTTTCTCATGCTTTTTTGTACAGTTTTAGCGTTCTCAGTAAAATATACGTTTTATCAAAATTTCAAGGGGAGATGATTCCAGTGCTGTAGTTGTGTGTGTGGGGGGGGTGGGTGCGTTAATAATATTATTAAACCTCTGGGAGCAAAAGAAAAAAATAACCCTAGAATTCACAAATATATTGCACTAAATTACCATTTCAATTTTTTTCAATTCCCTCAAAAACGGCCATCTTGAAGGTTCTAAATTGCTAAAATCCAAGAGCTTCCGGGGGGTCCGCCCCCTGGACTCCAGGCAAGGGCTTTGCCCTGGGCCCTAGGGCGGGCCCCTGGACCCCACCCGTTAAGGGCTTCGTGCCAAGGCGCTCGTGGTGTGCGCTTATAGGCCATTTCTTCGTATACTTTGTGATGGAAGTAACAGCGAAATCATCCCGCCTCCCACAACTAAGGACCTGTCTATACGCCACGGTATTATATATATAATATATATATATATATATATATATATATATATATATAAGTTGTTTCGCGCTAAAGTTCGCGATATTATCAAGAGTCCATATATATGGACTCTTGATATTATGTTACTGTTGTACAAAAATTAAACTTGTGCAAAAAACAACAATTGCACTCACTCATGCACGCTCACACCCGAGCGTGCGCACACGCACACACGCACACACACGCACACACATGCACATACGCACGCGCACACGCACACACACGCACTCATGCACACATACGCGTGCACACCCACACACACGCCCTCATGCACACACACACACATTATGAGCCCCGCCAAGGCCCTAGTGACGCACATGCTGTCTTAATAATGTCTCCGCGTGTCCTCGTGGTGAGGTTGGTGCATGGCGTCCGCAGCCGTGCGGGGTATTTCTTGTTATTTTTTTATTTAGTATCGTATAATTACTAATAATTATCCTAATTTTATTCTGTTACTTAGATAGCTCAAAATAACATTAGGAATTACAATATTAAATGAATTATGAATGAAATACGACGCTATAACCACTAGACCATCTTGCGCAGTGGATAAGTGGATAATAATTTTCAATTACAAGATCGCCTAGTTATGGAAGCCCTGAAACGACATACGCCTTTTTGAGTTTTCGAGTTTCTGAATTTCCGAGTTTCTGAGTTTCTAAGTTTCATCTGCGCATGACTTTTCATATATTTTATTATGTCCGATGTGAAACAAAGAACAGCAATGATAGGCATAGTAGGTCATTTTTTTATAAATGACCCCAATAGAATTTTTAAACTTATTCGATAGCCCCAGTTACAAGAAACAGAGATCCGTTTACAAAATTAAAAAATTCCACTCCTGTGACGAGTTACGGGCATTTTTGTGACGGAATTTTGACCCATTTGGGGAATCCCTATGGGAAGGTATAAAACGGGACATGTTTGGAGCATTCTTCCCCATTGTTTGTGACTTAATTAGTCATATCATCAACATTTCTCAACCAATTACCTTGATATTTCACATGAGGTATGTGCACAGTAGGGGTAATTAGTAGCCGTAATTTGACCTCTCGGTGACTCCTACGTAATGACCTATGACGGCATTAAATTGTACTTTTACTGCATTTCATTGACATTTTTTAGCCATATCATCTACATTTCTCAACCAATCACTTTGATATTTCACATGTAGTATATTCACATCAAACGTAATTTGACCTTTGGGTGAACCCTAGAAGAAGACCTGTGACGTCATCAAATTGCATTTTAGCGCATTTCAGTAACGTTATATTAGACATATCGTCGACATTTCTCAATCAATTACTTTGATATTTCACATGTAGCATGTTCACATCAAAGGTAATTAGTCCCCTTAAATTATGACTTATAACGTCATTAACCTGACCTCACCAGGTAAAAATTTACATAAAATTTACGTTAAATCAATAAAAGTGATTAAGTATGTTATGGTATGCTGTTCCTGTTAATGGAAAGAAAAACCAGTAACATGTTTTAATAATAGATTGGAAATTTATTTATATAGTATTGGTGTTACATTTATATATTATATTATACAGAAACTCGGAAACTCAAAAAATCGCATGTCGTCTCAGGTCTTCAATATCAAAGTTGCATTTTCATAATAACGAATATATTTGCAATCGATTACTGTAGTACATGACTGGACAGATAATCATGGTAACTAACAATACACAGTGTGTTGTATGTTTAGGCATTTGACAATACACTGTATTATCTGCCGACGTTATAACGCACGGCACCTAAACTTCTTAAAAATTTAACAAACATGGCGAGGACCGGAAGTGTGATTCTGTCGCGCCACGCACGTGCGATTGTCTCAAGAATTCAAGCCGTGTCACGGACCCACTGTGCAAGTGTACCTATTATGTCTACATCTATGTCTATGTCTGTGTCTGCATTATTACCGCGCAGGGCTTATGCGGGCATTGGCGCACAGAAGTTAACTCACTCAAAGGTTTCTCATCATGCAGAACGCAAGTTTAGTCTCTAATGAAACATTGTCAATAATTAAAAGGAGAAGACTTAATTACCCCCACACCCACTCCAACTCGCCCTTCTATGCCAGAAGGGATGTAGACATTTTTACGACGTTCTGTGAAAGCTGCCTATAACAACAGCATTTAATACAGAAGTAATGCAATTTGATATAATATGGAATTTTATCTTATATATACGGTAGGCCCTACGGTGAAATTCACGGTATACGGCAATACGGCATATATTAAAATATTGGACATGCTATTATCCCACCTATATACAAACACTGTGAACAGACAATATCTTATTGTATATCTTTAGTGTATATACAATGTTTGTTAAGCGCATCAAAATAAATATATAATATCGCATAATATTACATTGTTTACGATATTGTTATATTGTATAAAATACACCGGTGTACAGAGCAAATGCACGCATACGCACGCGCGCCTGCATGCATTCATTACCTACCGCCCATTTCCCTTGTCTTCCTCTGTCGCACGCTCAGCTGCCTTTTCTGTCCACCGCCCCTCAGCGATATGGCTTCCTGTTCGCCTTCCTTGCAGTCTCGACCCTCTCTCCCTCAGCAAGGCTATATTGCGTAAATTATTTAAGGCCGTAACGAACGCCTGAAACGGTCAGCTCGCGCATGCGCAATATTTCCAGCAGAAGAAGAATATTTTTGCAATGTTATGATTCAAACATGCAAGAAGCGGGTATCCAATCACAGAATTTATATACGAATTCTATCAGTAGACCTCATCTTCAAAATTAGGAAACATACCTTATTATGTAAAGTCCCCGCTGTGTGTACCAATCACTCAATCAGTACATAACCTGCGCTGGCGTTACAGTTTTAGCGCATGCGCAATATCTCACCAGCAGAAACTATATTTTGTGATGAAAATGCATTTAAGTCATGCGGTCAGGGGGTATCTCAGCATAGGTTTCTGTAATAACAATTCTTTATCCTGTCGACCTGTGTTTATAATTAGAACGAGCGCCCTGAGCCCGTTGGCGTGCAAAACTCCTACTTCTTTCCCACCCGCCCTTTCCCTTGTCTTCCTGTGTCGCATGCTCAGCCTCCTTTCTACCTTACCCACCGCCCCTTCGGACTGTCTTCCCTCCCCAGCCACCTGCCTGACGTTTCGCCGGCCCCTCTCTCCCTTCAGCAAGCTATATTACGTACTTTTATTGAGCCGTTACTATAAGCGTGAAAGCGGTGCTCGCGTGATGCGCCAATATCTCCCGAGGAAGGAGAATATTTACAAAAATTATAAATTTAAAATGCCAGAGGGGTGTATCCTATCACTAGATTTATATTGACGAAAAGATGTGTCAGTAGACCATCATTTCCAAACTAGAGCACTCGGAGGAGCACAGACCTCCGCACACGTGCAGACTGAATTCTCTCAATCGCTGAATTTATTTATTAATTAATTAATTATTAAGGGAAAAATGAATTTAAGTCTAATTAATTAATTAAATAATTACTTGGATCCGGAGTTAGTCGCAGAGCTGTGCAGCGTGGCGGAGGACTGTGGTTGCCCTTAGCCTGTGGTTGCGTAGTTTGGTAATGTGCTACAGCCAGCGCACCTAGCGGGAAGCTTG
>NW_014577106.1:65035-66799 GCF_000485595.1 Priapulus caudatus | reverse complement strand
GAAGTGAACTGAAACGTGCATGGTAACACACAAACACACAAACCAACACTCAAAGACACGCCGGTGAAAACATAACCTCCGCCAAGCCCCTGGCGGAGGTAAAAATGGAAGCAAACCTTGCATGTAAGGTCTCCGCTGCATATACCAATCAGTACAAAACCTGGCTGCGTTACTGTTTTAGCGCATGCGAAATATCTGACCAGAGGAGTTATATTTTGTGAGGAAAATGCATTTAGTATGGTCAGGGGGTATCTCAGCATAGGTTTCTGTAATAAATTCTTATCCGTAGACCTGTGTTTATAGTTAGGAGAGCGCCCTAGCCTGTATGTTGCAAAACTCCTACTTTATCTCCGCCCGCCCTTTCCTTTGTCTCCATTGTCGCACGCTCAGCCTCCTTCTCCTTTCACCCCCCTCGACTGTCTTCTCTGCCACCTTCCCTGAGTTTCCCTCCCCTCTCTCCCTCCGCAAGCTATATTACGCACTTTTATTGAGGCCGTACTATAAGCCTGAAACGGTGCTCGCGCATGCGCAATATCTCCCGAGAAGAAGAATATTTTGCAAACATTATGAATTTAAAATGAAGAGGGGCTATCCTAACATAGATTTATATAATAAAATTTCATCAGTAGACCTCACTTCAGAAATAGGAAGCAGACCTTGCATGTAAGGTCCCCATTGCATATCTTACTATAAATTGGGGATTTCCTGTGTGTGTGCATGTGTGTGTGTGTGTATGTGTGTGTCCGGCTATACGTTTCCGCACCGCTCAACGGATCCTTTCCAAACTTCGTCGGAACATTCTACAGATCATGACACGTTGCATGGGCTATTTTTTTCACAATTTCATTTTTTTCACATTCCACGTTAAAAAACATTAAAATAGTGCGAAATTTTTGCACCAAGCGCGGTGCAACGTCACAATACGAAAACACAATGGCAATGTAAAAAACAATGTATAACCAAAGGCGCTCCATCTAAGATTTTCTAAGTCGCTCCATCTACAGAGAATCTAAAGCCCCGGTCACAAAATTTAATTTAATTTAATTTAAAGCCCCGGTTAAAATATAATTTAATTTAAAGCCCCGGTCACAACGGATCGTACGAAATTTTGTCGTGGTGGACCAATAAAATATTTGTCGTGGCCAGATCTTGCAACATGCCCGAAATGTATTTCGAGTGGTCACAAGGGCTACGACACATCAAAG
This sequence comes from Priapulus caudatus, assembly GCF_000485595.1. Taxonomy (NCBI): domain Eukaryota; kingdom Metazoa; phylum Priapulida; class Priapulimorpha; order Priapulimorphida; family Priapulidae; genus Priapulus; species Priapulus caudatus. Next base: position 65,594 of record NW_014577106.1, on the reverse strand, counting down.
ATGGTTTGGCGATGGGGACGCGACAGAAAAAAAAGATATATCGTGGTTATGTCGTGGGTGTGTCGCAAGTCAGTCGTGCGTCAGTCGTGAGTTGTCGGGCATTGTCGGGGGGCTGTTTTTCACGTGAACAGATCGTGGTTCACTCGTGGGATGCACGTGCTACAGTCGTGCGACTGGCGCACAACAGTCGTGGGTCATTCGTGGGTCACTCGTGAGTCACTCGTGGGTCACTCGTGGGTCACTCGTGGGTCACTCGCGCGTCCGTCTCCCGACTATATAACGAGGCCCGGTCTGTTGCCTGTCATTTGCTGCAGAGATTTTTTAGTGGATACATCGAAGTTCTGCCCGAATTTTTGAGATTTGTCACTTCATTTAATCAAAGTTAGTATCCAGGATGCCTCTCAAGAAGAAAACCAACAAGAGAAAGGTGGTAAGCCTAGCAGTTGGCCCTTGGTGATGCGAGGGGCGACACTCAGCAACAGCTCGTGAAACATGCCAGACTCCATCCGCTTGAACCCCACGAAGTCACCCGCTTCAACTCTTGCATCAGAGTACTATA
>NW_014577106.1:38109-64100 GCF_000485595.1 Priapulus caudatus | reverse complement strand
GTACACGCCGCTGCCGAGCAAATTGCCAACATTGAAAAACGAACCCCCCCCAATAGAAAGCTGGCTACGGGCCTGTGTGTGTGTGTGTGTGTGTGTGTGACGGTCAAACACTTCTTCAGTCACAGCCAGTTCTACGTCACTGCTAGCCGTGTGGGAAGTGCCCTGCAGCTAAATATTCTAGCTGTATACGCCAATGACACAACTAAACGTTCTATCATGAACAATGTGGTCTACACAGAAGTTCTGACCACTTAACGGGCATGGACTAGTACCAGTTAGTATACATAATCTGGCTACGTTACTGTTTTAGCGCATGCGCAATATCTCACCAGCAGAGCTATATTTTGTGATAAAAATGCATTTAGTATGGTCAGGGAGTATCTCAGCATATGTTTCTGTAATAAATTCTTATCCGTCGACCTGTGTTTATAATTAGGAGAGCGCCCTAGCCTGTTGGGTGCAAAACTTCTACTTCAGCCCCGCCCACCCTTTCCCTTGTCTTCGTTGTCGCACGCTCAGCCTCCTCCTTCTTTCACCGCCCCTCAGCTATCTTTCCTGCCGCCTTCCTTCAGTCTCCCACCCCTCTCCCCCTCAGCACGCTATATCACGTACTTTTATTTAGGCCGTACCGAACGCCTGAAACGGTTCTCGCGCATGCGCAATATTTCCAGAGAAGAAGAATATTTTGCAACGATTATGAATTTAAAATGAAGAGGGGTTATCCTAACATAGATTTATATGATAAAATTCCATCAGTAGACCTCACTTCAGAAATAGGAAGCAGACCTTCCATGTAAGGTCCCCACTGCATATACCAGTCAGTACATAACCTGGCTACGTTACTGTTTTAGCGCATGCTCAATATCTCACGAGAAGAGCTATCCTTTGTGATGAAAATGAATTTAATATGGTCAGGGGGTATCTCAGCATAGGTTTCTCTAATAAATTCTTATCCGTCGATCTGTGTTTATAATTAGGAGAGCGCCCTAGCTTGAAGGGTGCAAAACTCCTACTTCATTCCCACCCGCCCTTTCCCTTGTCTTTCTTGTCGCACGCTCAGCATCCTTCTTCTTCCACCGCCCTTCAGCTATTTTCCCTGCCGCCTTCCTTCAGTCTCCGACCCCTCTCTCCCTCAGCAAGCTATATTACGTACATTTATTTAGGCCGAACTGCACGCCTGAAACGGTGCTCGCTCATGCGCAATATTTCCAGAGAAGAAGAATATTTTGCAAAGGTTATGAATTTAAAATGAAGAGGGGTTATCCAATCACAGATTTATATAAGAAACTTGTATCAGTAGACTTCATTTCAAAAATAGGAAGTAGACCTTGCATGTAACGTGCCCGCTGCATATATGTCCTACCAGTCAGTACACAATCTGGCTACGTTAGTGTGTTAACGCATGCGCAATATCTCACCAGAGGAGTTATATTTTATGATGAATATGCATTTAACACATATTAAATTTATATGTATTATACATAAAAATTTATTTCAGAAATCTATGCTGAGATACCCCTTAACCAAAAGGTTAAGTGGTATCTCAGCATAGATTTCTGAAATATATTTTCATATGTAGACCTGGGTTTATAATTAGGTGAGCGCCCTAGCCTGTAGGGGCAAAACTCCTACTTCACCCCTCCAGTCTTTCTCCCTACCATTATGTGACAAAGACTACATGAATTTTTATTTGACACAATACACTTATTATTCATTCCCGTATACACAAAACCAGAGCACGTATATCATACATCTATGATATACGTGCTCTAACAAAATCAATCTTGGCCAATGAGGACCCGACCGATCACAAATCGCACCAAGTATAACCATGTACTGCTATACGCCCCACACATCACAAATTTGATACACCTATACCCTAGGACATAATACACAGGATATGTAACTTTAGCAACTATTTGGCTACTTTACTAAACAAGCTACCTCGCTCACAATCTACTTTCACGCGTTCATAAATAAAAGTAGCAACGTAACATATTCAATATTTTACATTGAATGATTTAGGGTTCTGGGTTGTATTGTAGCTCTAGAACTATTGTATAGCCCTCGTTAGCCACAGGCTGTGGCGAACAAGGGCTATACTATAGTTCTGGAGCTAGTTTGTATCGGGGTTGTATGGTAACTCCTGCTGCTAGTACTTGTAGTCGTACAAGCGACGCCATGTTTGAGATTCTCACCGCTCTATTAACTTGGCCTTTCTACCAGAAACCCGCGCATTTCTCTTTTTCAGCTCCTCTTTTCAAGTCGTTAATTGTCCAGCTCTCATATTTACTAGAGAAAGACATTTTTTCGCCATTTTGTATGGACGACCTGAGACGACATGCGACTTTTTGAGTTTCCGAATTTCTGAATTTCCTATCAATATATATAAAGTGTTGAGAGAGTCGTAGAAAATGTTTGAAGTCCAAAAATGAACAAACTGCGCATACGTTATTCGGTGACATTAAAGTCAGTTTAAATTTAGAATCGCCTACCGTGAGATTAAATGTGTGTTATTTAGCGTAAAAAATACAATTTGAATTTAGAATCCTCTACCGTGAGAGTACATGCGTGTTGTTTTAAGCGGGAAAGAACAATTTAAATTTAGAGTCCCCTACCATGAGAGTAAATATGTGTGCCTTTTTAAGCGAGATAGCATAATTCAAATTTTGAATCCCCTACCATGAGAGTAAATATGTGTGCCTTTTTAAGCGAGATAGCAAAAATATGTGTGCCTTTTTAAGCGAGATAGCATAATTCAAATTTTGAATCCCCTACCATGAGAGTAAATATGTGTGCCTTTTTAAGCGAGATAGCAAAATTCAAATTTAGAATCCCCTATACCGTGAGAGTAAATATGTGTTCTATTAAGCGGGAATGCATAGGGCCTAATTTAAATTTAGAATCTTCGTCATAACGCATGCGCAGTGTGTCTGTTTTCGACATAAAAACATTTCTCAATGCGTGTTCTCACGTGTTTACATTCTTCCCTGTGTGACCCTTGCTTGACCTCTATCTCTAGTAGTATATACGATACGAAATTCAGAAACTCGAAAACTCAAAAAATCGTATGTCGTTTCAGGGCTTCCATACCTAGTGGCTAGCGTCGTGGACGTCATATTGTTAAAGGCAGGGAGTAGGCAGGTTCGAATCCTGCTAGGGGAACATTGTTTTACTTTTTATTTTTTTAATTTAATATCGTAATTAATAATGCTACTAATTTTGCTAATTTTATTCTGGTACTTAGATAGTTCAAATGGCATTAGGTACATCAGAAATTACAATATAAATGAAAAAAATTAACCGTAAAAGAATTTTCCACTCTTGTGTTACTACTGTACAGAGCAACCTATTGAAAAAAGACAATTACACTGCTTCACGCACACTTACACCCGAGCGAGCGCGCGAACACGCACACACGCACGCACGCACGCACGCACGCACACACACACACACACACACACACACATACACACACGTTTACAGATTTGTTTATAGATACGTTTACACAATTATTTATAGATTATTTAGAATTAGATTTATCCATTATAGAATATATAATAATATATATAATCTATGTCATTCATAAAATGTGTGTACAATACACACCCGCGCACGCACGCGCACACGCATGCAGCATGCACATAGGCGCGCATTTTTATACAATTGAAAAATTAATACACACGAATGACCAAAAAATTATCGCACCATATACGCATACGTACGCGTGTAAAACATCGTAAACGGAAATATAAGATAATATCAATTAAGAGTCCATAATAGAAAATAAAGAGATGAAATGAATAGAATCTTCTATTATAGACTCTTGATAATATAGAAGTGCGCACAGAAATAATTAGGATATCATGCCTATAATTAAATAAGCTTTAATATTCTTAAATAACTAGGATGAAATCGAGGTTTGAAATAAAAAACCAGCAGGGATGGCACCAGCGATTGGCAGAACAGGACGGTTATAACGTATCCGACAGAGTGAGGAGAAAGGTTCCCGACGGAGACAGGGGGAGAGATCGATCTCTGACCGGCGGGGGATACATCGATATCCGACGGGGGGGGGGGGGCTAAACTCACATTGCCATGCAGTAAGGGAGTAAAGACTATATCTAAAATATCAAGAGCGTATTAAGTATGCTTGCGCTCTTGAAAATATGGATATCTGATTTTTGAATTGAATAAGTATATATGTTATTTCGACAGATTCTAGCAGAAAAATTATTGTTATGTCTGTGCCATATATATATATATACATAAATATAATATATTTGTATGTATATATATATACAGATGAATCAACCATTCAAATCTTGTTAATTGTTTCATAAGTTAGTGTAACTAGCCCAGCACAAGAAATGAAGAGCGATTGAAAATTGTTTAATTGTTTCATAAAACCTCGTTATGTTCTATACGGGCCGTTATAACCATAGAAATCTATAGAAATCAATTTATGTTGCGTTATAACTATAAAATACTATACTGGTAAGACTGTGTACTCTAACTTATATTTTTCATGGTTATAACCATATAAATAATATAGATAACTATTTATAATAAGATTTGATATGATTATAGATAAGATTTTATAATAAGAATTTATAATATGATATATAGTTATATCTATATTATTTCTATGGTTATAACCAGTCGCTACACGCCGGCACTGCATGATCTCTATAAAAATATATGGAGATTATATATAGTTAGTTACATAGTTAGTTTTAGCAGAGCACGTATATCATATACGCGTGCTCTGGTTATAGTTAATTATGCTGATAGAATCTATGTCCACCAGGGTACTATCGGAGGGTACCCTGGGTACGGTTCGATATATCGGAAAGTACCTCGGGGTACTATACGATATGTCGCTGCGTACCCTGCATTGTCCCACCGTACCCTGACTTTCCGCCAACTAGCTGATCATGAAAATCATGCAGAACCATATATACATATGGTTTTGCAGAAAAATGCTAATTTTTAGTGGATGACAACATTTTACGCTTCTCCCCTATACTGGTGTGTGAGGTGTATTACCGCCGCAAGGTATTGCCGCCGTCACGTACATATATTGATTTTTTTTTATTTGATGTCAATATCAAACCATTTTTATTTATGGTAATGATAGTAGGCCTATTACAATGATAACTAGCTTTTACGAGACTACTAGCTTTTATTAATTTTTCTAAATTATTCATATTAATTGATGATTCATCAATTAATCTCAATATTTTTGCTGTTTCACAGACTGTGTGTGTGAAAGTCAGGGTACGGTGGGACACAATGCAGGTTACGCAGCAGGGACGTATAGCCAGGGGTGATTCCAGGCATTCCGGAATCCCCCCTGGTTTGTATCAAAATAGCACATATCTGATACAGTATGTATATAAAAGCATAAAACGAAAATTTTAACGAAGTTTTATAAGTATATTAGGTTTGGAATCCCCCCTCTTGGAAAGGCTGGCTACGCACCTGCGCAGCGACATATCGTATATATAGTACACCGAGGTACTTTCCGATATATCGAACCGTACCCAGGGTACCCTCCGATAGTACCCTGGGGCCTGGGGGACATAGACCCTATCAGCGTTAGTTATATAGAGTAGTATCAGAGCACGTATATATATTATATACGCGCTGGGGTAGTAGGTGCACGCCGCAGGGTGGACCCATAGAAATAATATAGATAAATACTCCATATTTCTATGCGTGGACCGGATAAATGGCAGCGCTTGAAAGGGTGGGCGATAGGATATGTTTACTAGGGGCTTATAATTTTTAACATATTTTAAAATTTAATTAGGGTCAGGGTTAGGGATTAGGGTTGGGACTGTTTTAGGGTTTTTGCATCATTTTTAATGATAGATCGTAAATATATGTTAAATTAGAAGTGCTAGGTAACATATCTATGCGGTACTATAAAAGGCGAATGTGCTAGCTAACAGGAAATGTGCAGGAATGTGGCGCGAATGTGCACGAATGTGCAGGAATGTGGCGGAATGTGCAAGAATGTTTGCGCGAATGATGGGCAGGATGTGAACAGGAATTTTGTGCTAAGAATGTGGCGCAATGGTGCATCATAACTGCCGCAATGTATCAATGGTGTATAAAGAATGGTGCTACTAAACAGCAAAATGTGCTACTAAAAGCGAAATGTGTACTAAGGGGAATGTGCTACTAACAGGGAATGTGCGCGAATGGGTTAGAATGTTGGCGAATGATGCATAAATAAACTGCGAATGTATAAAATGTGTAAAATGTTATACTGAAGCAGCGGCATGTGGTGGCTAACAGCGATGTGTAAGAAGATGTGGGGCATGTGCATCAATAATGCGCATGTTTAAATGTTAATAATGTTATACGCTAAGCCAGCGGAATGTGTAAGAAATGTGTGAGGTTTGCGGCGTATCCGTGCGTGCGTGCGTGAGTAAGGTTCGTGCGTGCGTGCGTGTGGGCAAGTACCGTCCGTGCGTGCGTGGGGTGTGTGTGCAGCGTACACGTAGACTGCGTGAGTGCGTGCGTCGAGCGTGCGTAATGCACATATGCGTGGTGATTGTGCACGTGGTGCGTGGGTGTGATGTGCCGTCACGTTGCGTGTGTGCGTGTGTACGTACACGTTCTTGCCGTGCGTGCGTGTGTGGCGTGTCAGTACCGTGCGTGGCGTGGTGCGTGCGTGCTGTGACGAGCCGTGCTGCGTGTGTAAGTACAACGGGCGCGCGTGCGTGCGTGTCGGCGCGTTAACGTGCGTGCGTGTGGGTGCCGTGCAACGTGCGTGCGTGTGTGCTTTGACGTAAAGTCGTGCGTTGCGTGCGCAAGTACACCCGGAACGGACACGCAGACAGCTTAGCGTGTGTACGTACACGGGGCGTATCGTGAGTGTGCACGTCGCCGTGCGTGGTGCGTGTGTACGTACACGGGTGCGTGCTGTTGTGAAACGTAGCGACGTGCGTGCGTGCTTGTGCCGTTGTGGCAGTGCGTGGCCGTGATGCACGTAACGTGCGTGCGTGTGACACGTCAACGGCTATAGAATTGCCTTATAAGCGAAACATGTCGCATGACAAAGCAGCGTCAAAGCGCGCTGTCTGTGTAGTGATGGTAATTATTTATTTATTTTTAGGTTGAGTGCAATTTTATGTTTTTCTCATAAATCATGCTGGCTGCGGTGATGCATGGAAACAGGTAGTTCTGGCGGAATTTTCGGTGGTTTACGGCACTCGTGCAGCTCGTGTAGAATTAGGCAAAGGTTTACGGGTAAATTTTAGCTTGATGATGCAGCTAGAAAGGCATAGCTTGGTAAGCGAATCGTAGAACATTTACTAATAGCTGTGTTGATGGAATTGAAACTTTAGCCGTCGATTGCGTAACAGACGTGCGTCACCGGAGGATCCTTAATAAGCAGCGAGAGCATTTCGGAGGCCACGAAGAAGATCGAAGGACGAACGAAGAAACTCGACTCGCAACCTGATATGTGGTGTTTTTTAGGCGGGTGTTTCTGAGACATTTATTGAATATGTGTGCTAACTACCGTTAGAGTTCGTAAAAAATGCCAATGATATACATAACAATTTATGATAACACGACGATGGTCCTATGGACACCTCCCTTCGCGTTTAGTAGCAATTTTGCTGTATTAGTATATATGATTTTTTACACATTTTGATACTTGAGGCAGTTATTGATGTCATGTGCGACATCTTAAGCCCTGTCCGCGCAGATTCCGTGTTTAGTAGCACATTTCGCTGTTTAGTAGCACTCGCAGATTTAGTTAATTTATTTTACACTTTTTTAGGCAGACACAGGACGCACGACGCGCGGCAGCACCGCCGTGGTAGTGACAGCACGCCACCACTCTGCCGCAGTGTCGTGCCACGCGTTCAGCACGCTCTACGTGCCGACGCAAGCAGTCTAGTGACAGCCGGACAGCGCATGTGTACGTGGCCGCCGACGCACGCACGCACGCACGTTACGTGCACCAACACGCCGCATGCCACGCATGTGTACGTGACATATGCGGTCGCCCAGCGCGCACGTGTACATCAAGCACCACGCCCGCAGCAGCGCCCGTGATACTTGAACGCACCGCACGCACGACGTGTACGTCACGCACGGCACGGCACGTTATACGTGCAGCACCACGCATTCTTAACATTCGCGCACCATTCCGATGTTTAGTATAACATTTTTTTACACATATTTGATACTTTGGAGGAGATTATTGTGCCATTGCGCCCATTCTTACCTTCCGGACATTGCCGGCTGTTTAGTAGACATTTCGCTGTATTAGTAGCACATTTCGGGCTGTTTAGTTATAATATTTTTCCATTTTGATACCATTGCGGCTAGCGTATTGATGCAAATTCAGCTTCTTTAGTCGGCACATTTCGCCGTTTGTAGCACATTTCGCTGTTTTAGTATATATATTTTTACATTGTTGTACATTGCGGCAGTTATTGATGCCTTGCGCAATTTTCGCTATTTCTGCGCACTTCGCTGTTTTACCATTTCGCTGTTTTAGCTAGCAATTCCGATGTTAGTTAATTTTTTTTACCACTTTTTGATACTTCGCGGGTTATTGTGCACATTGCGGCCACTTTTACCCATGGCACTTCGCTGTTTGTAGGAACTTCCGTGTTTAGTAGCAGATTTCGCCTGTTTAGTATATATTTTTTTTACCATTTTGATACATGGCGGGAGTTATTGATGCGCCATTGAGCACATCTTACCTATTCGCGCCTCGTGTTTAGAAATTGCTGTTTAGTAGCATCGGATGTTTAGTAAATATTTTTAGCACATTTTGATACATTGGGCGGGAGTTATTGATGCAGGGCTTGCGCCAATATCTTATACCCATTCCGCGCACATTCGCTGTTAGTAGCATTTGCTGTTGTAGTAGCACATTCGCGTGTTTAGTATAACATTGTTTAGCCATTTTTTAACAACACGGAGGAGCCGCGCGCGCACGGCACGGCGAGTGTACGTGGAAAGCAGCGACGTCTACGTCCACGCACCCGCATGTGTGTGGCCACGCAGCGCTCCACGGACGCACGCAGCGGACGTTGCGTGCACGGGCAAGCGCCAAGCCGACGCATGCATGTGTTGATGCATGATGCGGTCGCACGCGCGCACGTGTGACATCCAAAGCAGCACGCACGCACGGACGTGTACTATGCACAGAAGCGCACGGCACGCGTGTTACGGCGCACGCGGCGCACGCACGTATCGTGGCCAATTGGCCACACATTTCTTAGCACATTCGGCACATTCATCTGTTTAGTATTAAATTTTTATACAAGCTTTGATACATTGGGCAGTTAATTGATGCACTTGCGCACCATTCTTCACATTCGCGCACTTCGCTGTTTAGTAGCCATTTCGGCTGTTTCAGTAGACATTTCGCTGTTAGTAATATTTTTTTATGCACTTTTGATACTTGCGGCAGTTTTATTTGATGCAGCATTCCCTCTTTAGTAGCACTTTCGGCTGTTTAGTAGAACTTTCGTGTATATTAGTATAATATTTTTTACACATTTTTGATACCTTAGCGGCAGTTTGATGCACTGGCCACATTCTTACATATTTCTGCGCACATTTCCGCTGTTTAGTACCACATTTCGCTGTTATAGTATATTTTTTATAGTGCAGCGAACTTCTTAACTTGCCGGCACATTCCGCATGTTTAGTATAACATTTAGTTACACATTTTGATACTTGCGGCAGTTTTGAGTGAACATTCGTGTTTGTGGCACTATTTCGGCTGTTTAGTAGCACATTTCGCTGTTATAGTATACTATATTTTTTACAATTTGGGATACATTGGCAGTTATTGTTGGATGAATTGCGCCACATTCTTATAGCCTTTCTGCGCACATTGTGTTTGTCCAATTCGCGTGTTTAGTAGCACATTCGATGTTTAGTATAATTAATTTTTTACACATATTTTGATTTGCGGCAGTTAATTGATGGCATTCCCGCCTGTTTAGTAGCAGAGTTTCCGCTGTTTAAGTAGGCAATTTCGGCTGTTTAAGTATAATATTTTTAAGCATTATTCGATACCTTGCTGCAGTTATTAATGCCTTCCGCTGTTTAGTAGCAATTTCTGATTTAGTAGCATTCGCTGTTTAGTTAATATTTTTTTGCAGCATTTTGGATCTTTGCGGGCAGTTATTGATGCCATTGGATACATTCTTACCTATTCTGCGCACAAAATTCCGATGTTTAGTACAGCATTTGCTGTTATTAGTAGGCAATTCCGTGTTTAGTAATTTTTTTTGATCATTTTGAGTTGATTGCGGCAGCTTATTGATGCACATTTCCGCTGTTTTAGTAGGCCTTTGCTGTTTAGTAGAGTTTCGTGTTTAGTATAATTTTTTTACACGCTTTGGATACAATTGGCGGAAGTTATTGATGAAATTGACGCCACATTTCTTCCTATTCTGCGCCTTCGCTGTGTTAGTAGCAAATTTCGGTGTTAAGTAGCACATTGCGGATGTTTAGTATATTATTTTTTACACATTTTGATAATTGCGGCATGTTATTGATGCAAAAACGTCCACTTCTTAACGCCATGCACATTTCCCGGCTGTTTAGTAGCAATTCGCTGTTTAGTATCATATTTTTTAAGCAGCCTTTGTGATAGATTGGGCAGTTATTTGGATGCACATTGGCCACATTTTACATTGATTGCGCGCACTTCGGCCCTGTTTAGTACACATTTCATGTTGTCGTAGCAATTCGCTGTTTAGTAATAATATTTTTTTACACTTTTGATACATGAGGCGGCAGTCTATTATGGCCACATTGGATTCTACCTTCGCGCACCTCTCCGCTGTTTTAGTAGCACATTCGCGTGTTTAGTAAGAATTGCTGGTGTTTAGTAGTTTCGCTGTATTAGTACACATTTGCAGCATTCTGCCTTTGCGCCACCATTTCTGCAATTCGGCAATTATGCAATTCCTTGACCCATTCCGCGACATTCTGCACATTTCGCTGTTTAGTGCAGCTTTCGCTGTTTAGTAGGACGCATGCATCGCACCTTTCTCGAGGATGCTAAAGAGTAGATTATTAGAAGGGCGTATGTAAATAAAAGCGCTGAAATGGCTGTTTTGGCGGTGGTTTGGATGGGTGGTTCATCTCATTTGTATTCTCCTCGACATCCGCAGCTCCATATTTGGTAAGCAGTCTATTCGTTAAATTATGTTTTCGTTTATGCATATCTATAAATAAGGTCGTGCGTGTGTGTTATAGTAGCTATATTAGTACTTATGGGAGTACTGCCGCATGGACTAGTTAGTCTGCTCTAGTATGTAATATAGCCGCGTTCGATTAACTGCCGCAGGGCTATAGTACATTGTCGGCTGGAAATACCAACTGCAACCTGTTACCACCTGTCCCCATGAAAAATGGATCGTAAAACGCAAAGTTATCGGGCCTTTTTAACACTTATTTATCTAAATGGACATCTCACCTATCTTTTTGAACACTTTCAACAACTTTACACGATGTATTTGTCCTTTTATTCCACAAAGTAAGCACTACTGTCATTTCATTTTGAAACGAAGTGGCGTGCGCACGCGTGACGTTACCGGATATGTACGCAAAACACATGGCAGCTATGGTGCATGTATTATTCACGGGGGTGATGGGGTGAACTCGCGCTGATGTTGCTTGGCAACGTGAGTAACTGCCACATCAGCGCGAGTTCACCCAATCACCCCCGTGAATAATACATGCACCATAGCTGCCATGTGTTATGCGTACATATCCGGTAACGTCACGCGTGCGCACGCCACTTCGTTTCAAAATGAAATGACAGTAGTGCTTAATTTCCTGCATTCTGAGCAATAAAAAGCTCATATATCAGACTTTTTTTCTTTTCTTTTTTTTAAATATCAGAAAATTAGTGCCGGGCGGAGATATATAGTGCCGGGTGGCAACTGCGAGTGCCAGGCACACCCGCCCACCGCCGCCCACCGTGGGCAGAACCCTGCATGTACCTCGTGTACATATATATGTAGATTGTAGTACCTGATACGACCACGACCCCTTCAGCGCTCGTCGCTTCGAAATTTTGTAACAGGTTATATTAGTTTAATACAAAGTATTGTGATACATAGTAAGTCCCAGGATAGCGGAGAAAGGTTCGTGTTTAGAATAAACCCAGTTTGGAAGTTCTAGTCTCGAAAAACACACCGTAAAACCACCCTGTCCCCTTGAGTGAATCACTCAGAGCTCCTCCAAAGAAAAGAATAGGCTCGCGTTGTAACCCTACTCTTGTTGGGTTACATTATTGTATCTAAATGTGAGCCACGGCACAGGCACAGGCACTTGGATCATTGGTGATTGATTAAGGATAGTTTAGATTAACCGTTTAAATTATGAAAAAAAAAGTAAAAAATGCATAAATTGTATTTAGTATTTACTACTAGTCGTAATGTTCCCTATTCTATTGCCCAATCAGCGCCAATGCAATAATAACACCGCATAAGTGCCGTTCAAATACTGCTTTACAACACAAATTTGACTGAATCATGCATAGCTGCTTGCATGTCTCTGACTCTGTCAGTGTCAAGTGCACAAACTCAAAAAGATGGAGCATAAAATCACTCCATGTACGACACTGGCGTAATTACCTTACTCTAAAATGTTATAACTTACAAGTTACATGTATAGAGCATTACAGTGAAACATTAAATGGGTACGCAGTGTAATTGTAAATTAAATTGCCTAGGAAACCCACATAAAAATTTAATGACAAGCGCACTGATTCACACTGTGGTTCTATAATAAGGGATCGAGTTTGATTGTTGTTGCATAATCAGTAAATTTGCTTGCTCACGTGGTGTCGACAGGTTTTGCTGGCTTTGGCACTTCCTCCGCAGCACCAACATTTGGCTCATCGACTGCGCCAACGTTTGGCACGTCGACGGCACCACTCTTCGGCACAACAGCTACCTCGGCTTTTGGGACACCGACTGGTCTTGCTACAACATTTGGCACTGGTGGTTTTGGAACAACCACCACTGGGACATTGGGCACTAGTGGTTTCGGAACTACAACAACTGGCACTTTTGGTACCAGCAGTACAGGGCCTGCAGGCACGGGATTATTTGGCAGTGGAACTGGCACTCTCGGAGCTGGCACTGGTGCATTTGGTCTTGGAACAGGAAATTTCGGCAGTGCACCAACAGGGTTTGGGCTTGGTACAAGCACAGCATTTGGATCTACAGCAGGTAAAATGTGTAAGGAACCTTTATTTGTTACATCTTGCTTTTCTGAATATGCAGCTGCTTTTCAAAAACCTTTGCTGTATAAAATTATAAGAGATATAATATTTTTATTTATGATGTACAGTACATAATATATGTGCTACAGATGTTTTACTTGTTTGTGTACAGCAATACAATACTAATATCATAGTAATATGTGTAAAATACTATATTATGTGATATGGTATTGTAGACAGGAATTGTGACAGGATCAAAGTGTTGTTGGTCGTAGACTACTTATGTAGGTAGAGGCTTACTGTATCTCGCACATCTCTCCTCTAAAACTGTTGAAAAATTAAGTGGAAACAGTAATAGTTATATAGGCATATGTAATGAAAAACTTGGAATTTTGTCGTGATTTATTATGGAACCATAACATGCATAGCTGTGAAATTTTTTCATATATAACAAGTTCTTGAGGCTGTTAGAAGTAAGTCTCACATAATAGTGAAATCCTATATGTGTTGAACTGGCATAAATTCAGGAATTGGTTATATAATTTCAGATTGTGAATTTTTACCTGTATTTGGATTTTGAATGGATCTGATAGTCGGACCTGTCTCTGACCTACCTAAAACCCTGGCAAATAATGTTGTTTAATATACCTGTGCAGTAACTGAGAAACCTGACTTGCTATATCATTATTTTATGTTTTGTCTACTTTTTATAGCTAATCAGCAAGTTTACACGTCTGACAACCTTGCTGCTTTGGCAACTGCTCTGTCATTACCTACTGTGTATGGAGATGAGAGAGATACCCTCTTAGCCAAATGGAACCAGCTGCAAGCCTTTTGGGGATCAGGGAAAGGTTACTATGCACCTAATGCTGCCCCTGTCACCTTTGCCCCGGATAACATTTTCTGTCGTTTCAAGGTTAGTAGCAGTCTTTATGTTTAAAATTCTGCTTAATTTGTTCAGAAATTTTATGCATTCACACATGAGACATTGTTTTATATTTTGTATTGATTTGCTGATCACAATGCATAAATTGTGTGCATGTTTGATTCTTGAGATCACATACCTGAAAATTCTCTATAACTGTAGGCAATAGGCTTTAGTCGGATACCGGAAGGAAGAAATGAGGAAGGTCTTTGCATGCTAATCATCAACAAAAAAGACACAGAGGTGATCCAGCAGCAGCAGCAGCTCGTGGATAGTTTATACAGGTTACTGGGTAGCAAACCAACTCTGTCCGTCTGCGTTGAAGGTGTGAAGCCGATTCCAGATAACAAGTAAGAATTCCATTAGTCTCGGTAATATTTTAGCAATACAAGCTTATTTAACATCACATCGCTCATAATAAACTATAACCTACATTTTGCTACCAGTGTTAGACATTGCATGACATGTAAGAAGAGCACCCCCTCCACTATATGAGAAGAAAGGTTGTCAATGTTGCTATGCATTTGGGAGTAGACATATCTCGTGTTTCAAGCTCGCTACCAATGATCTATATCCTAGTACATGAATATCCTCTTAGAATGTTTCTCCCATGGCTTCTCTTCTCCATCCAACCTGAGATGTTTTGTAACCAGGTATTACTCCATCATTACTTTGTCTATCTTACAGCATACTACTTTATTCAGAGCTACCACTGCATTTATTTAACAGATGCGAAGTCGTGATGTATGTCCTAGAAAGAGCCGCCACTGGGGCATCGCGGCGTGTTCCTGCAATGGACCTCTTCAGCTTTCTAAACACGGTCAGAACTCAGCTTGTAGGAATGGGCATAGACACTGTCATTCCCAAGTTAGCTCCTACAAAGGAGCAGCTGGCTGAATACCTGAAAAATCCTCCTGCAGGTACATATGCGTAACCTGTGTGCAGTCAAACCTGTGCATAGTGGCCAGTCGAGAGACACGACGAAAGTGACTTTTACGGATAGGTGGCCGCTAACACATCTTTGACTGTATGTGTAATTTATGTGTATCTTACATTTCCTCCTAAAACTAAAGCTTAGATTGCTGCAGGTTTTACTGGAATCTTCAAGTGTGCATCTTATATTAACAGGTATTGATCCACTGATATGGCAACAGGCTAAGCTGGACAACCCCAATCCCGGATTATTGATACCGGTCCCAATGATTGGCTTCACGGAACTGTACAGAAGGCTGAAGTTCCAGGAACAGGAAACAAAGTTACACCAAGGACGTTTAGATGTAAGTATTATCTAAATGTATTTTTTCTCCTACCCGTTTGTGCTTTTTTTTAGTACTTGTTAAGTTGTTAGTTTAGTTGTTTAATCTCAAACATGGTTAAGATCAAGAAATGCCATTTGGCTAAGATATGTAATTTCAGCATAAAGCTCATGATAGTAAACTTGGGAACCATAAATCGGAATAGGGAACTAAATGCAGCCACCATCTGCAAGGCATGAGAATCTTCCGCGGATCATCGGCAGATTTTAGTGGTTTTGATTTTTAGCTAATTAATCATTCTAGAGATCGATGATATACACCTCACACAATTTCTCACTGGGTTAAATATGTACGATATACTTTTATAGATTATTGTGGAGTATTATTATGGATATAGACTATGTTACAGTGTAATATGCAGGGTTCAAAACTAATCAGTGTCCAGAAGCAAATCTCCCTGAAAAGAAATAAAAGAAAGAAGTAACACCCCCTCATTCTCGGATTCTATTATTTGCCTCTGCAGTAGCCCCATTGACTTCCTGAAAATTGTGACCACATTC
Organism: Priapulus caudatus; assembly: GCF_000485595.1. Classification (NCBI taxonomy): domain Eukaryota; kingdom Metazoa; phylum Priapulida; class Priapulimorpha; order Priapulimorphida; family Priapulidae; genus Priapulus; species Priapulus caudatus. Next base: position 48,125 of record NW_014577106.1, on the reverse strand, counting down.
ACTCATGTAGGCACTCTCTGTAAGAATTAAGATAAAGTAAAATTCAAGCAAATGCATCAAAAAATAATCTGAGAGTTAGTTTGAAAATTAGCTGTGATATAATGCAGGAGTAAGATATTAGCAGTTATTATCTAACTCCATATATTGAGCTAATTACATAACAATTGACCAATAATTTGTGATGAATTTTTTTCACGAGTATTTTTGTTAGATTAGGTAATTAAGAGAAGTTCATACGTGTGAGAGTGTAGCCTATCTAATACTAAAGAACCTGTATGCATGATATCATTACATTGATATTGTGAAAAAAAATTCTGTATTTGTGAATATGACTTACATTTTGCTATTTCTATGACTTATGTTAGGTTTATGTCTAAATAGATGATAGCCCAAGATATAGCAGAACTACAGAGGAATCATTCCACCACCCAGGCTAAAGTACAACAATATAGAAGAAAACTATTAGAGCTGAGCCATAGATTGCTGAAGGTATTGAGATACATTACTATATATTTTAAATAATTTTAACTAGGAAAATATGCACTCAAACTTGCATTAGTGGACACCTCTCTAGAGCAGTCACCTGTCTATGAAGGACACTTAACGTTATCCTAAAGTGGCAGATTTACAATGAATCTACCTTCATATTATAGACACCAGGGGCCGGTTTTACGAAGCGTAATTAACTTTAATTATGATTAAATCACTAATCATAATTAACCTCCTGTAATTATGATTAGTTAATCATACTTAAAAATGTTTCACGAAGCGATTTAAGTACATATTTAACTAATCACATAATTAGCCGACTTAAACATGAATTACACTGTATTCAAAATGGCGGACAACGCCAAAAGTATCTGCAAATTCGATACATGAAAAGGAATTAATTTGCAATTATAATGACTAAATTAGTACAGCTAATCTTAGATAATTTAAATTTCCTTGGGAAAAAATTGAAGTAAAATTTCCAATTGTAAAATCTGCAGCGTACATAATTTACTAGTACTACCTACATACTACTACTAGTACTAGCAACTAATTATGATTAGTTGATTTAATCATGCTCCTGAGTAGAATTAAATATTGTGATTAACTTAATCATGATTAAAGTTAATTACGCTTCGTGAAACAGTCACTTCAATTTAAGTACGGGAAGTTGATCATGATTAGTGATTTAATCATGATTAAGGACTTAATTACACTTCGTGAAACCGGCCCCTGTCCATAAAGCTTGTTTTTAGCATTTCCGGTGAGTAGCTGTTGTATACAGTGAAACCATTTCTGTACTGGTTTGACTTATTATAGTGATAATTAATTAAAATGATCAATTATAATGGAAGCACGTTATCAGAAATTTGTAGATTTTGTCTCTTAAAGTATAGTTCTCTGAGAGTCCAAACAAGTAGTAGAGTGATTGTGAAATCATTAACAAATACTCATTTTTGTTTAGGTAATGATAAGGCAGGAAGTAGCGAGAAAGCAAGGATATGCTATACAGGTGGATGAGGAGCAGCTTAGAGATCAGTTGGAAGCTATACAGAATGAACTTAATGCACCAACACAGTTTAAGGTAAACCTTCATTTACATTGCAGTCAGTCCCTGTGTCACCTGTATTGTAAGGCTACAAACATTACTATCTCATGAGGATAAAGTTTACATTTTTGTATAGTTATTTTCTAATTAACCAGCCATACCCTGTGTTACGTGCGACCTAATATTTTTGAATATGTTAGTTAAAAAATATTAGGCTACTTGTTGCACAGGGTTTGGTATAACCATACAAATATATAAAATTAGTTAATTAACCATACAAAAATATAAACTTGATCCACATAAGATAGTATTTAAAGGGATAGTTTACTCTAGGTTCTAGGGTTATTTTCAGTTATTTTAGGTTAAAATTACACTACATAAAAAGTTTCATGGTTTAATCACCATTAGAAATATTATTAAAAAATGTTTTAAAACTAACGATTACAGTTTGATTACAACGACGGTGGCGTCACTCAAAGCGCACGATCTGATAAGTTGCGCAAAACCACTTTCCAGCCAAGGGCTACAGACCGAGGGTGTTTCTTATTTATTTATTTCAAAGCAAAAGGAGTGTAATATCTTATAAACGACATATAGTCTCAGTTATATTATGGATAAATTTGTCCTAAAAATGAACATCGTTCGATTAAATAGCATTTAGGTATGAATATAATTGCACCTTTGTGATTAGCCCTCGGTCTGTAACGTGCAAAATAAATTGGCAAATGCGCAACTTTTTCAGGGTGGCAGCACGGTCGCGGGTGTCATGGCGCCGTTCAATTTTCGTAGCGTTGATGTGTAATTAATTATGACAATTAAATTAGGTATCTGGTAACAAATGTGTGTGGGTATAGACGATTTGTTATACAGTAAATACAGTTATATGCAGTAAAATCCTAGAGTTTACTATCCCTTTAATATATGAGTCGGTTACAAGTTCATCTTGTCACTTTTACCAACATACTATCATTAGATAAATAAATCTAGCGATAATAAAAATGATAATAGATTTTAATGTTACGGTGGTAATTACAGAATGTTGCAAATGTTCGCTTATAAATTATTTACCCAATAGATGGCGCAACGAGATCATATTTGGCAACGATTGTGTTACTCAATGATTTAGGGTCGACTGAATGAGCTGATGTCACAGATCCGCATGCAGAACGAGATGAGTGGAATGCGCTGGGAAGACAAGTACAGCATAGATGAACACCTGCTGCAGGAAATAAAGCAGGTACAGCATAAATAGTTAAAAATTAAAATGTCAAGGACACTATTTAGAGATTAACATGTGAAAACTTGCAGGATGACTGTTTACACAGCTTTATTGCCATATCATTGCCAAGTGCCCTCTTTGAAGTGCAAGTCTCGTTGTCAAATCATTAATCTTGAAGTTATATATTAATGACAATGCACATTAAGGGAGGAACACAAGAGCTTGGAAGGTATTTGTTTTGACGGTTTGATGCTGTCTCTGCCAAACCTCCTTTTTAGGCATGTTTCAATGCCAAAATGTTGTTCGTTGATTTGTTGAATGAAGTTGATAAATTTCTTATTTCTCAATACTATATACACATCTGTTACTCTTCCAGCATTTGAAGAAGCAGCATGACGGTATTTCACATCTAATCAGTGTCATTAAGGACGATATGGAGGACCTTTCAATTATCCAACAAGGCCTGCAGATTACACAGCCAAGCTACAGGAGGTAGCAATACTTGTCTTCTTACCACACCTGTCCGACCGACTGTTAATGCAAATCGAGCATTGGCTGTGCGTAGGAGGTTGCACACCTTAGTATGTCACTAGCTTCAGGGCGTCAATTTTTCTTTTTGATTACTTGTTACTCGGTGGCATTAAAGTTTCATGTACAGCCTACAGGCATTATAGTATTAGCCTGATAACACAAATCTGTTAGCATGTGTGGGATTGGTTCAATATCTATCATTGTTGTTGCCATGGCAACAGCCTCAATTTTTATTTTGTCCACCAATCTGATGAAACGAGTAGTGCATTTTTGTTGACAATCTCGTACTTCATATCTTCATTCTCATTATTCCCATCAGTGTGGCATCAAGTACGGAGCCGTGAAGCTATTGGTGTAGGTTTAGTTGCCATAGCAACCAGGTTCCACTGGTGTATACTCTCATCACATGGTTCGTTTTCGTTCTGCATTTCCTGTCACTTGCAGCTGGGATGCAGGATCTATCCCGAATTGAATATTTCTGTATCTTGTGTTGAATCATGCAAGGAACTAATGAACAGCTCAACACCGCAAAATACTATGAAATACTAACGTTAAAGATGTGAATTGTTTTCTCATTGTATAGCAATGTATCCCTGATAATAAGGAATAAAAATCATGTACATATTACCTGGTTTTATGAGTTGTTTATAAGTAAAAATGTTCGGTTTTACAAAAGTAAAATCATAGTCAAAAATTCGTAATTACATTTATCAAAATCATTTCCATCCTAATATTATTTTATCTCAAAATAATGCAGTAATGATGATAAACTAATAATAAACTCTTAGGTCACACACGTGACTGGACAATAATTATTCACTGACCAAAAGCAATAAATCAATGGGAAAAACTGTACAGTCTATAATTACATTTCAATGTGCTTGATAACTTCACAATTATCACCCTACCATGCTTGATCTTTATATAACTTGTAGGTAGGCATGGCATCTGAGTAGTACATATGGCATGGTATTCAATGTGTGACTTGTGATAAGTCGGCTCTATATCGATTTGTGAGCCGATAATAATTTATTATTTATTTTAAGAAGAACATTTTTACTTGGAACTTTCATACTTAGCATTGCCACTACGATGTATACAGATATTGTACTTTATTGCCTGGTGTACAATTGGTGTCAACCTTGAAAGCTTGTGCACTAACACAAGATCCTACCAAATAGTCAAGCATTAGTAATCACTAATAAAAATGTCTACGTTCGGGAGTTTTGTACGTACGCGAGTTGGGTCAGCTTAGAAAACGTAATAAAGGTTAGCTATCATTATCAACTCGCGTACGTACAAATCTTCCGAACGTAGACATTTTTATTATTGATTACTAATGCTCGACTATTTGGTAGGATCCTGACGGTTTTTCGTATTTATTACGGAAAATATTCTGCTAGCTTCGCATTGTTATGGCGGAACATATACCAGTAGCTTCGCATATTTATTACGGAAAATATTCAGGTGGATTCGTACACTGTGACTTCTCTACGTGGACGTTTACATTTGCGTTTACGCACCGCGTCATCATCGTGCCACCTGGAGAATCTACAACGGGCTGATTAACGTAGACAATGTGACACACGGCCAGGTAATCCAAAAGACGAGATGCGTTTACGGCTGACACAGTGGCACCCACGAAGGCCAGCAAGGCGGCTATGAACTCTACAACGAGCCCGATCAGCCACCATATCACCATAGAAACGGACCACATCAGGAAATAAAAATAGACCATCTTGGCCAGAACGAGTATAGGGAAACATATCGCACAAATCAGACCGAAAATGAATGCGGTTTTTACAAAGTCGCGTGTGCCGATTTTCGCAGCCTTTCTTATCGACCACGCAGCAAACACTGTCGGAAGGCAGAGGATGCAGTAGACGAGGCTTACATACGGTATATACCCGCTGGCAACCAGAGCGCCTATAACCGTAACGGCGTCGATGACGACGATGCTGACGCTACCGAAGAGCAGCATCATGGCTCCGATCCGCATTCTATTCCGAGTTTCTAGATTCTCCGGATGCGGGCTGGCGATCTGTTGTGTTGTCACCACAGACACGGTGTTCGGCGGCACGGGACCTACTTGATACGACATGCTGAGCAGTACGGATGTACTCTCTTGCTGCTGAATTGTAACAAACACAGATTTGATGCCGATTTTCTAAATGAAATCTAATTATTTTTGATTTTTTATATTTTAAATTAAATACGTACAAACCCGTATCGAAGAAGCTACGTTCGATTACACGTAAAACCGAAGGTAGATGATGCCCGTGCTCTCTCGTTTATTCAGCCCTAGCCTGATTGTGCGCATACCGGTGATGTGCTTCCTTTATATTATCCGCCAGATATATTTATGGTTCTGCTTATAAACACAGTGAACCCATTTCCTCGTTGAGCAAACAGCCAACAGCGATTTGGAGTGCAAAGTATTATTTGCAGTGGCAACTATAAACATATATAGGTTCCCGTTGCCTTGGTATGCCGCTGCCAGGGATGTATATTTAGTTGGTGACAGCGTTCTTCCCTCATTTGCCAATCACAGCTGTCCCCTTTAACTAAGGTGCATTGATCATATATACGTTTATTCATGTAATTTAGTTGTAAAACGGATTAAAATAGGGAAGCAATATATATATATATATTATTAGCTCATAATATAATGAATTTGTGTCATCTACACGCGCGCGCGCGCACGCACGCACGCACACACACACACACACACACATATATATATATATATATATATATATATATATATATATATATATGTATATGTGCGTGCGTGCGTTTGTGTTTGTGTATGAATAGATATCAGTAGATATACAGGTAGAACACACCAATGTGCATGGTCTATATCATGCATAGACATAGTACGCAATTAAGCACACTCATTAGTAAATCACTCACTTAGCACAGCTGCAGATCGAGTTGATATAAATAGCCATCTGTATAATATACTGTATAAGCCGTATTTTTCGCGTACAGATATTTTCGCGAATTCAGGCTTGACGGGCAATTTCGCGAGTGGTTAATTTCGCAGTTGATGAATTATTAATTATTCGGTATTATTCGGTATGATTTATATTCGCGTGTTGTTATTTTCGCGGTCGGGGAGGCGTTCACGAAATTCGCGAAAATTAAACCACCGGGAAATATACAGCTTATACATTCATAGCTTTTATATATCAACACGACCCTATTGATGGTTATATATCAGTGAGGTGTTCATAAAAAAACATCAGCTCACCTCCTGTTGTGTCTCTGTTTGTCTATACTATTACTAAAAAATATATACAGGTGCATATAAACGTGTACAGGCATATTTGCCAATTTAATCTGCACATTTTCACATTTTCACGACATTTTTCACATATTATATTGTCATATATAATGTTATTGTAAGTAACGACAAGGAATGTACTCCCGGCATCATTATCTTTATGTACTCCCAGTATATAGTGTAGGCCTATAGTATATAAATATATATACAGTGATCACTGAAATTCATTTCGCGTGGATAGGTGTATTTGCGTCCGCTCCATGGTCCAGTAGTAGGCGAATACAGTCTGTGTGGTCGCGAGCACGAGCGAGTTGTAGGGGTGAGAGACCGGTGTTGTCAGGCAGGTTCACTCCAGCCCCATACTGTAGAAGCACCTCCACGACTTCCCTGAATTAAAAAAAACTGGCCGTAAATAATCTTAATAAAATTGATATATATATATATATATATATATATATATATATGTATATGTGCGTGCGTGCGTTTGTGTTTGTGTTTGTGTATGAATAGATATCAGTAGATATACAGGTAGATCTTCGAATGCACAAACCCGATCTCAGAAATTCGCATAGGTAAGTAGATAGGTTCCCGTTTTTGTTCTCCATCTCGCCAGTACGTGGATAGATTATCGCGCTTTCATGGTATAAGTAATTAAGTGTCCGTGCCATAAATATAATATAACACCATAAATTATGTTATATTAATATGATATCTATGGTCCGTGCAGTGTTCCCAAAACGTGCAGCGAGAACTCTGATATGTGCATTGATTATGTTTACATTTGCAGGCGTCGAATTCTACTAAAATAAAGTTCATATCCAAAAATTAACAAAAAATCGTAGAATGGAATTTTGCAAAAAAACAACGACGAGTATGCAAACCCCGAAAAATGCTGCAAATCAAAAATGGGTTCGTAGCGCATTCGAACCAGACCAGTCAACAATGCAATCAACAATGCAGCCCTATTGAAAAAGTAGGAAAGGGTAAGAAAAGATCATCGTAATAATTATGTTAGTATATATATAAATAATTTTAGTTATGCACTGACAATGCAAAATTAAGAGATTATGCAGAATTAAGTCAAGTTTGATATTCTTATAGTAAAACCGATTATTTAGGCTGTTCAAGTTCTCAATAATTATTTCTTCTTTCAACGACGTGTTATGATTTTTTATTCAACGCAATCGCAAGATGCATGCATGCTGTCTGGTCATTCGGCTGTGCAGTGATAATTTTTGGCCTTATCTTATATCGTGCGCGGAACCCTATACCGTATTTGTACCTAATTGTCCACGTGGTTTGATATTTCCTCGTACATATATAATTGATAGTTTTCACTGCTATATCATATTGGATACTATCAGGAGTTAATGAGACAAATTTTTGTCTCATAAACTCCTGATACTATATAATATAGCGGAAATATATATATATTTTTTCTTATTTATATATTAATTTTTTATTGGATACTATATATATGATTCTGCCACTCACTATTCACATTGTTGGTTTACGCGTATATGATGAAGTGTATACGGTCGTCATATCGATCGAAGGTCACGCGGTTGTAGATGGTGTGGGGGGGGGGGCTTTGCCTTTGGCTGGGTGAGGATGACTTGCACATTTTCATGCAAAGCTGCAGCTGTATATATATGGCTGCAAGAGCACTCATACTCACATGGAGAGTGGACATCACGAGTTGACTACACCTATAAGTGATTATCGTCGAAATTGTGCAATAAAACTTTCATTTCAGTTTGGTAGAGCGCGGCGAGGGGGTACATACAGTAACTCACGTGGTAAGTTATCTGCACTGACTGCATGCGTTCGCCAAGAATCGCGACTGCGGTGCGTACACATATGCAGGCAGCACGTATTGCGTGTTCATTTCACAAATCAACAAATCATTTTGTCGCGCAAATCATTTTGAAAACATTACTATGGTGCACCTACGTATAGATAAGGTATCGGTACATACGTTTGTGGTAATTATAGACTAGCACTCGATTTCCTGTGCATAGCGTGTGTTATACTTACATAGATACGTAACACACATAGACACACATATACACACATATACACACATAGACACACATAGACACACACATAGACACACTATATATTTATGTGCTCCAGATGAGCATTTGGACGGCATTTGCAGGAAATTGTCGGCAATAATAGGTGAAAGAGAGTTTAGAAAGACTTTGGTAGTAAATAGATTTCGTATTTATTTAGCATTATATTTTATTGAAACGCTCCAAGTGCCTGTGGCCTGCACCATGTAGTACGTGCGTATATAATACGTGCCTGTACTATATAGAGAGCTATATCAATATAGGCTCTGCCTGTACTAGCTGTGTTTGGCGTGAATCAATAAATGTTGCCCTAGAAATTCGTAAGCGGCAGATCATGCATTTTTTCAGTCACAATTTATTAGTCTGTCAGGGTTGTGTTATTCAGGTTTGTGTTATTATAGTGTTTATCAGGGTTGAGAAGTTGTGCGCCTAAGCAGCTCATATTCATACCTGATCTGATTTTCAGCAGTGAATCCTGGAAAACATGTCGCGACCTATAAAGAAGATTGTGAAAGGGAGTTGGCAGAATGAAGGAAATGGAGCTAGAGTTCTCCGCTCCATTGGTGGGTCGCAGGTTAGTGATACCAAAAATACATGTTATCAGGAATGAATAATAGAGATTCTTTATTATTCATTCCTGATGTTATGTTGTGTTGTGTCCACGTATAGACTAAGTGTATTATTGTGTTGTGTGTAGTTGTTTGTGTGTGTTTGTGTTGTGTCTGTGTTTGTGTGGGTGTTGTGTTGCATGTTTGTCATGTCCATGGTCATGTTATGTTATATTGTTTATTACTTGTTTATATACTTGGGTTATATACTTGGTATACTTGGTTATATTTTATACTTGTTTGTATTTAGCTATAGTGGATGTAACTTGGCGAGAGTGTATGGTGAGGTGAGTGTACGTGTAGCTGCAGTATAGAGTAAGTTAGTGTAGGGTATATAGGTACAGTACACTTCGTACATGAAGTGTGTTAACTTAAAGGGCTACATATTCTGCCATAGGTTCTTCAGATATTTTCAGCTACGATAGGTTAAAATTACGCTTGCTAGAAAGTGTTACAGGTTCAATATTTAGTAGAAAATAGATCTTTTATGTTGATGTGTTTCAAACGTGACGGCTATATATGCGTTGCTTACGGAAACGACGGGTGGCGCCGCTGAGGCTGCGGCACTTCACTGGAAAACAGTTGCACAAAGCCAACGTTTGCGGCTGCAGGGTACAGAACCGAGGGTGTTTCTTGATGTTATTAGTACCAAGGATAGATTGCAGAAGATTGCATATACGGTCTTTTATAAATGACATACAGTTTTCAGTATAGATATGGAACATTTGATCCTTAAAACTGAATATCGTTCGTTAAA
>NW_014577106.1:29368-38084 GCF_000485595.1 Priapulus caudatus | reverse complement strand
GATCCTCCAGCATGCCATGCGGCCCCTTTTTCCTGGTGGGCCGCCCGGTCGTGGGTGTTTATGTCAGCGCGCCACCACATCCCGCTTCGCACCTTCCCTTTTGTTGTTTTCTGCCCACACGTGCCTGCGTCATTATACGATTGTTTATACTTTTATAGGTAGCCGGTATGTGCTATTATTTATAAAATCTACTATCGTAATAATAGCCTCACATTCTAGAGGAAAAGTATCCCTTTAAATTGACTATATACGTCACGAATTTTCTATTGGTAAAGCGATGTGTAAAATTTTTGTTCGCCATTTTTTTACATTAAAAGTAAGAAGCAACAGGAGCTAACGTATCGTCAAATTCCTTACCTGATAAGATTGTTTCTCACTAGTTAAAAAATCAAAAAAACCTAGGACGATTTGAGTATTTGTGTTCCGACATTGAATTGCTAATTGCTATGGGCTATGTATGAGTCACGAGTGTATGTTCACATCGAAGCAAATATAGTAAAATATAGAAAATGATGAATTGCTAGGCAATTAAGCGCATAAAGAAGTGAACAGAATACTTATATTGTAATTTTTTAATATTTACGGTGACGTAATGACTTTAACTGTCTTGGACCGTCACTAGCTTCTTTTTACACTGTGTGTCTACAAGCGTGTCTGCCACATCATGTGGCATGTTTTCTGATAAGACATGTACGCCAATTAGGACACTCATTTTACCTTCGCTGGGATCGAGTTGATATAATAGCCTTGATTTGTATACGGGGTATTTTTCGGCGATACAGGTATTTTCGCGATTTCAGACTTAAGGAAATTTCGCGAGTGTTAATTTCCGCGTTGATGATTATTATATTTTGGTTGTTTTTGGTGTTGTTTTTTCGCGGTCGGGGAGGCGTCTCACGAAATTCGACGAAAATTAACCAGCCACACAGGCACCGACCAACCGGGCCACCGAGCTCGACGCTCCCATGGCCGCCCGCCCACCGCCCACGAGACCGGACAGGGAGCATAAGGGAACACCACAGAGGAGGCGAATGGCAGCCACACCAGTGCCCGACATCACAGCAGAGCGATACGCACCCAGACCGGGAATATACAGGCTTATTACAGGTAATTCATAGCTTTTATATATCAACACGACCCTATTGATGTTAATATCGAGGTGAGCGTGTTCATAAAAAACAATCAGCTGCAACCTCTGTGTTGTGTCTCATTTGTCTATACTATTACTAAAAAATATATACAGGTGCATATATATAAACGTGTATCAGCATATTTTGCCAATTAATCTGGGCAACATTTTCCACATTTTCGCAACGCATTTTTCAGCAATATTATGATGTCATATATAATGTTATTGTAAGTAAGCAACCCAAATTAAGGAATGTACTCCGCAGTCATTATCTTAATGTACTGCCAGTATATAGTGTAGGCCATAGTATATAAATATATATACAGTGATCACTGAGAATTCATTTCGCGTGATAGGTGTATTTGCGGGTCCGCTCGCATGGTCCAGTAGGTAGGCGAATAACAGTCTAGTGTGGTCGCGAGCCGAGCGAGTTGTAGGGGTGAGAGACCGGTGTTGGTCAGGCAGGTTCAGCTCGGGCAGGCCGCATAACTGTAAGAAGCACCGTCCAACGACTTCCCGCTGAATAAAAAAAACTGCCGTAAAATAATCTATAATAAAATGATATATTATATATATAATTATCAATATATATATATTTTAGTATCAGTCTACACGTGCCATAGTCGCACAGGTGCGTGCAGTTGTTATATTCTTTGGGAAAGGTGAGTTTTATAGACATTAAACATATAGACATATAACAGACCTGTGACCCTCGGCACATGCGTGATGTAGCGGCGTCCTTCCGTCGTTCGTGTTGCACACGTTTGGTTTGGCGCCGTTATCTAGTAGCAAGATCATTGCTTCAGTGTCCCGTCTAGCGGAGTGCACGGCCAGCGGCGTTTGGCCGCGGCTGTCCAAGACGTGAAGATCGAATCCCATTGATAACAGTAGCTTCATAGTGCTGACATCCTTAGCGAGGTGCAATGCTAGACTACGCAGCTTGGGTTCGTCAGGCTTCATCCTAGATGCGTGTGTATATAACGTTCATCGCGAAACCTCACTATGATATTGAAATGTGCTTGCATGTAAAGAAAACCACGTTCGTTCTTCAACTTTCTCTCACTCTCTCTCTTGCTGAGCTATGTTGAGCAGTGTCAGCATGGGTTTGAGCGAGCTCAGGCATGTGGCAGCAAGGGCTATAGTAGCTGAGATGTCCTAGAGGGCTAGGGTGTGAGCGTGACCGTGTGATAGTGTGTAGTGTCCAACGATGTATATGCATGCCATCATGCCATCATAGATCAATAAACGTATTTCAGTTGCCAGAGTCTGCAGAGGGGATAATTATAGATCGTGGAGTTGCTTTCGACCAGTCACATACAATTGATAAACGGAAAACGAAAATCTGACTATGACTAGTTAGCTTACATGGACAGATAGATCTATAGATAATTTAGCACTGTTTGGTTACAATGATTATAATATTATATATATATATATATATATATTTATTTATTTATTTATATATATGATTTTTTAAGGAGATCATCACAATCGGGATCATGCGAGCTTTTTCATTTCAATTCTTGATCTTCCTTCTCAATTTTTAGCTCATCCTGACGTAAGTCAGATGCAGCTTGTAGAATGCGCGATGATTGTCCGTCGGCGGGGCGTCCAGTGCCGTGCGTAGCGTGCGTCAAGCAGTTTGGGCAACAAATCTTAACCGCCGCTCGACGTACGGTCACGATATTCGGGACGTGGGGGAGGGGCATCGTGAAAATGACTCGGATGATCAAGTTTGGGGGATCAGGTCAAATGGTCAAAGATGTGTAAATGGAGGGGGTAATATTTCCCTCTTATTAAGAGTATTAGGAGGAAATACGAATGGCGGCACAAATCTCAAACGGCTTGAGTTACGCTCTTAATATTCAATGTATAGTGTGATGGCAAGAAGACGACCATCACCAGTGCGAATTGGAGGTCACCAGGTCAAAGAGCAGTGGGGAAAGGTACAGATATCAGAGGCATTTTCTGGAGGAGACGTGGCCTAAACGGATCTGAGTGAAAAAATTTTTTGGTTTTAGCGGCTGAGCCTACACATTTTTATCAAGCTTTAATTGAAGACGAATGAATGTGCTTTCCACTGGACGATGTGCGAAGAGATAAAGTATCTGATAGCCTTTTGACGCCTTCAAGGAGGAGGGTTTAAACATGATTCCCTGACTGCCTCAATGATGTTCACAGTGTTCTCGAAACAGTTCCATGGCACATCTATAATCTAGACAAAGCCTAATAAGACTGGATAGCCCAACGGCTACAACACATGATTACGGCCTCAAGAGGTGCCTTGCATCGAATCCCATCAATTTTTATTATTTACCTGTTTTCTGTATTTTTTTATCTTTATCCATTTAACTATTTTTTTAGTCGCAATTAAATGCAAACTATTACTATGATTTATTCCAACATTTCATAAACAAAAAATAATTTATACAACAATTAAAGTTTTTTTTAATAATAGGGTTAGGGATCACCGGTTATGGCTCACAAATGCACGACATAAAACAGGAACGTTTCAGGCAGCGCGATTTGTATCAAAACCAATGGCGATTTGGAGGGTATGCAGAAGGTTGCTGAAATGATGTGTAGCAAACTGCGTATATCTGCACTATGCTGCACCTAACAAAGGTGTCACTACGCACGAGCTTAAATGTTACGTTTATAACGCGTAGGCAAACAGACGGCTCAGATGAACCTAGACGCTCTGCGGCTCTTGTTGATATGAGTGATGCACTATATTGATAATGACTTTTTGAAAAAACACCTGGCAGAATATTATAAGCTCACAAAAAGTTACAGTATGGCATGATCATGAAATGCCGTTATTACAGTAATCGAGGTATATGCATATAAATATGCATGTACAGACATTTTTGTCTCTTTTTAGTTAAGAAACCTGGATCCCTTCCTGATGCTTGATGAATTTTGTGTGACATGGCCAGCAGGCTTTCCTGACCACCCTCACCGAGGATTTGAAACGGTACTTGATGAAATTAATATATATAATATATATATATAAATGTTTTACAAGTTCAACAGTTTTTTATTCATTACTGATACTAGATCAGGGTGCGAATTAACGGGAGTCCGGAGTCAAATACTCCCAGATTTACTGTCGGACTCCCTGATTTGACGTATGCAAGCTAGAGTCCGTGTGACTCCCTGAAAATTCTGCAATACTACCTAGTTCGTTCCAGACGGCACGCCTCGTGAAATACCGTATTTTTCAGCTAATATCGCAAAGAAATTTGACAGACGTGCAACCGCATGATAAGCCACATGCGTTATTGTTAATATCGTTTAAATTTTGAAGCCTCAGACTGCGGACTCCCTCTTTTTGAGGGTAGGGAGTCCGTTGGACTCCCGTGTTCAAAAGTTAATTTCTACCCCTGCAGTATGTTTATTTATTTAATTATATAATAATATAAATATACCAGTATATATATATATATATATATTGATTTAGTTATATTGGTGTATACTTGCTTGCATATTTGAAATTATATTATTATGTAAAATTTTGATCTTGTTTTCTGAAAGGTAACATACATGATATCGGGTGCAACAGAACATGAAGACTTTGTAGGGCACAAAGGGGTAATAAAAGTTGGAGATGTGCAGGTGAGTGCTATTATTGTAATAATGTTTGAACTTGCCTACGTGTATAATTTTTACTTGTTACTCATAATTACTTTTTTGTGCAAATTTAGTTGAGTGTTTAGCTCCGGATGTAGAGGTGTAGTCTGATAGAGCTTTATGCATGCTATCTTCTGTGCATTTGTGCGCCTGGGTTTTCACTTGCACATCGACGATAGTAACAAATAAAATTAGCTTCTTCTCTGGTCTTTATGTTTAGGAAAAGGTGTATAGCACAAATACAGTCAAACCTGTGTATAAGAATCTCTCAGAGGAATACATTAAAACAGTCGTTTATGGGCACGTGTCTGTGATATAGACATGCTTTTGTGGTATTACTGAAATTCAAGGCAAACACCAAGTTTCCTTTATAGACAGGTGTCTGTTCTATAGAAATGGTTTCACTGTTTAGCTGCCACTCAAGGAATCATCTTCCATAGTTCATTCTATAAATTAAATCAAGAGTACATAATGGGAGAAGAGTATGACAGTTTTAACAGCGTTTTGCATAGTTTTCAACTTGAATTTATTCTATCAATATCAATTTATTCACATATTGATAGAATAAATTCAAGTTGAAAACTACGCAAAACGCTGTTAAAACAGTGTCATACTCTTCTCCCATTATGTACTCTTGATTAAATGTGCCTTTCAATCAGCTTTGACTGTATATGCTATAATGTATTCTACTATTCATCTCTGATAACAATGCAATCAATGAGACCATCACCTTTTTTCTGTTACCAT
The DNA here is from genome assembly GCF_000485595.1 of Priapulus caudatus. Taxonomy (NCBI): domain Eukaryota; kingdom Metazoa; phylum Priapulida; class Priapulimorpha; order Priapulimorphida; family Priapulidae; genus Priapulus; species Priapulus caudatus. The sequence continues at coordinate 32,575 of NW_014577106.1, read as the reverse complement.
GTTACTAAAGAGAGAGAGAGAGAGAGAGAGAGAGATAGATATAGAGAGATAAATAGATAGAGAGAGAGGGGGAGAGAGGGGGAGAGAGCAAGCGAGAGGAGAGGAGAGGAGAGAGAGAGAGAGAGAGAGAGAAAAAAAGAGAGTAAGAGAGATGAGAAGAGAGAGTGAGTGAGAGTGAGAGTGAGAGTGAGAGTGAGAGTGAGAGTGAGAGATGAAGAGTGAGAGTGAAGAGTGGAAGTGAGAGTGAAGTGAGAGTGAGAGTGAGAGTGAGAGTGAGAGTGAGAGTGAGAGTGAGCGTGAGGTGAGTGAGAGAGAGAGAGAGAGCGACAGAGAGAGAGAGAGAGAGAGAGAGGAGGGATAGAGCAAAGAGAGAGCAAGCGAGAGAGAGAGAGAGAGAGAGAGAGAGTGAAGCGAGATAAGAGCGAGGTAAGGGAGAGAGAGAGTGCAAGGGTGAGCGAGAAGAGCGCGAGAGAGAGAGAGAATGCCAGTCACAACGAGAGTGACGATAGAGCGAAGTAAAACTAAAAGAGAGAGAGAGACCAATAGAGTGATGAGAAGAGAGAGAGAGAGAGAGAGAGAGAGAGAGGAAGAAGAGAGAGAGAGAGAGAGAGAGTGAATCGAAGAAAAGAGCGAGAGAGAGAGAGAGAGAGTGGCGAGAAGAGCGAAGAGAGAGAGAGAGAGAGGAGAGAGAAGAGAGAGAGAGAGCAGAGAGGGAGAGAAGAGAGAGAGAGAAACGCAAGATCAAACGAAGATGACTGAGAAGAGCGAGTAAAACTAAAGACGAGAGGAGAGTACAATGAGTGAATCGGGAGACATAAGAGAGAGAAGGAGAGCAGAGAGAAGAGAGAGAGAGAGAGAGAGAGAGACAGAGAGAGAGAGAGAGAGACGTGAACGAGAAAGACGAGAGAGAAGAGAAGAGAGAGTGGAGCCGAGAAATAGCGAGAGAGAGGAAGAGAGAGAGAGAGAGAGAGAGAGAGAGAGAGAGAGAGGAGAGGAGAGAGAGAGAACGCAAAGATCAAACGAGAGTGACTGAGAGAGCCGAGTAAAACTAAAAGAGAGAGAGAGAGACAATGAGAGTGATCGGGAGAAAGAGAGAGAGAGAAGAGAGAGAGAAGAGAGAGAGAGAGAGAAGAGAGAGAGAGAGGAGAGCAGAGACGAGAGAGGAGAGAGAAGAGAGAGAGAGAGAGACGAGAGAGACAGAGGAGAGGAGAGCAGAGGAGAAGAGGCAAGAGAGCAAGAGAGATGAGAGAGAAGATAGAGGAGAGGGAGCGAGAGAGGCACATGCGAGAGAGAGAGAGAGAGCGAGAGAGAGAGACAGTACAGACAGACGAGGAGAACAAAGAGTGAGGGAGAGAGAGCGCGAGGGCGAGAGAGAGAGAGAGACCAGAGAGAAGAGAAAGAGAAGAGACAGAGAGAGAGAGAGAAAGAGAGAGAGCAAGAAGAGCGAGAGAGAGAGAGAGAGAGAGAGAGAGAGAGAGAGCAGAGAGAGAGAGAGAGAGAGCGCCGATGCGGCGGAGAGAGAGAGAGCGAGAAGAGAGAGAGGAGAGAGAGAGAGAGAGAGAGAGAGAGAGGGCAAGAGAGCGAGAGAGAAGAAGGCGAAGACGCAGACAGAGAGAGAGGGAGAGAGAGAGAGAGAGAGAGAGAGAGAGAGAGAGAGAGAGAAGAGAGGAGAGAGAGGCGAGAGAAGAGAGAAGAGAGAGAGAAGAGAGAGAGAGAGACGAGAGAGAGAGGAGAGAGAGAGACGAGAGAGAGAGAGAGAGAGAGAGAGAGAGATCATTGTTCCTGCAAATCTATACTGTGTGGATATGTTCAAGAGCTAAGAATACATTATTATATATTGTATTATTACTAATGAATAATTATGGACTGGCATGATTATACATATAATAATAATAATTATTAGGCTCTTTATACTGTTGTATTTTAGGCATTGTTTCAGTTCAGTGACAAATCAACTGTAACAACTTGATGAGTCGTGTCCTAAGTGAAGCTACTGTAGCATCGCCATTCTGTCGTGACATTGCAATGCTGGAAAATACTAAAAAAAAAGAAAAAAAAAACTGCTGTGTGATCACTGGTCACGCACGCCTGCAGGCACTGTCGCTAAAGGTGGGGAATGAACAGAATATTTTCAATTTTTTTTATCACACACTTGCCACTTATTTGTTCCTACCATTTTCTAGCTGTATGATTGTTGACGTAATTATATCTCGGTTAGTAATGGTGTTGTCATCAGTCTATCTATAGCACGTTGTAGCAACGCATCAGGATAAGGCACTCCATTTTATTATGCAAATATTCGAGCAGTTAACTTTCCTAGTATTGTACTTAGTGCTAATGTTCGTTTGTGGCTAACCCTTAGATGGGTATAGACTAATACCAATGTAATGACTTATCCAGTGCTTTGAATATTAAATGTAATTTAAATCATTAGTATAAGTTTCAATAATGAGGCCGAAAATTTTTAAATGCTTGCAATTGATAGTCATTAGAATTATAGTTGGTACAGTCAGACCTCGCATCAACTGCATCAATATTTTTTAGAATGAATTATAATTAACAAACAATAATTATGAACTGATTTTTGGTTGTAGAGTAGAAGATTTAGATGGGCATATGACTACCAGTGCACAGAAGTGCAAATGTAAGAATATAATTTAGTCACACTCCCCTTCAAGATTGTCCCAATTGATGTATGATATAAATATATCATATCTGTTTTTATCAGTGGATGACCTGGCAGGTAGAGGCGTGATGCAGCAGTGAGTATGCTCATGGAGACAAAGATGCCATTGACCGGCTCGCAGCTTTGGTGAATCCTGAAAAAAGACTGACAAGATGGTGCAGCCATCATATCCAGGAACTTAAAGAATGCAAGAAATTACCGAAAGGTCCACAAGTGATAGGTAGCAATGTCAAGATACATTTTTGCAGAAGACCAATGGGAGATGAAGGAGTGAGTCCGTTAGTCTAATATAATCAACTGCTTGATATATGAATCATCGTACATAAAATTGTGAAGGCTTTATCACACAGGCGTATTTTTTTAGCAATGGTAAATATATTGGCAATTGCAAAGGTGTATAATGTTCCGAAAGTGGTTTTTTCTTACTGATTTTGTTATATGCTGCTTATAGTCTCAAGTAGAACCCCTGACTCCAAGCTACTATTTTGAATTCGCATGGAAAAACGGGGCGCACCATGAAA
>NW_014577106.1:26415-29358 GCF_000485595.1 Priapulus caudatus | reverse complement strand
GTCATATCGATCGAAGGTCACGCGGTTGTAGATGGGGGGGGGGGGGCTTTGCCTTTGGCTGGGTGAGGATGACTTGCACATTTTCATGCAAAGCTGCAGCTGTATATATATGGCTGCAAGAGCACTCATACTCACATGGAGAGTGGACATCACGAGTTGACTACACCTATAAGTTATTATCGTCGAACTTGTGGCGAGGGGTATATACAGTAACTCACGTGGTAAGTTATCTGCACTGACTGCATGCGTTCGCCAAGAATCGCGACTGCGGTGCATGCGTACACATGCAGGCAGCACGTATCGCGTGTTCATTTCACAAATCAACAAATCATTTTGTCGCGCAAATCATTTTGAAAACATTACTATGGTGCACCTATACGTATAGATAAGGTATCGGTACATACGTTTGTGGTAATTATAGGCTAGCGCTCGATTTCCTTACATAGATACACATAGAGTAGCTAGACACACATATATACTCACATTGACACACATATACACACATAGACACACATAGACACACTATATATTTATGTGCTCCAGATGAGCATTTGGACGGCATTTGCAGGAAATTGTCGGCAATATATAGGTGAAAGAGAGTATAGAAAGACTTTGGTAGTAAATAGATTTCGTATTTATTTAGCATTATATTTTATTGAAACGCTCCAAGTGCCTGTGGCCTGCACCATGTAGTACGTGCGTATATAATACGTGCCTGTACTATATAGAGAGCCTATATCAATATAGGCTCTGCCTGTACTAGCTGTGTATGGCGTGAATCAATAAATGTTGTCCTAGAAATTCGTAAGCGGCAGATCATGCATTTTTTCAGTCACAATTTATTAGTCTGTCAGGGTTGTGTTATTCAGGGTTGTGTTATTATAGTGTTTTTAACAGGGTTGAGAAGTTGTGCGCCTAAGCAGCTCATATTCATACCTGATCTGATTTTCAGCAGTGAATCCTGGAAAACATGTCGCGACCTATAAAGAAGATTGTGAAAGGGAGTTGGCAGAATGAAGGAAATGGAGCTAGAGTTCTCCGCTCCATTGGTGGGTCGCAGGTTAGTGATACCAAAAATACATGTTATCAGGAATGAATAATAGAGATTCTTTATTATTCATTCCTGATGTTATGTTATGTTGTGTCGTATAGACTAGTGTATTATTGTGTTGTGTTATATAGTTGTTTGTGTTGTGTTGTGTTGTGTTGTCATGTCATGTCATCACTGATGTCATGTAATGTTATGTTATATTGTTATACTTGTTTATATACTTGGTTATACTTGGTTATACTTGCATACTATATTGGATGTAATGGCAAGTGTATAGTGTAGTGTAGTACGTGTAGTATGGTAAGTATAGTGTAGGGTATATATACATACACTTGTACATAAAGTGTGTTATTAAAGGGATACATTTCTCTAGGTTCCTCAGATATTTTCAGCTACGATAGGTTAAAATTACGCTTTATAAAAAGTTTTACGGTTCAATATTTATTAGAAATATTTTTTTTCATGTTTTAAAACTGACGGCTATATCGTTGCTTACAACGACGGTGGCGCCGCTGGCTGCGCACTCACTGAAAAAGTTGCACAAAGCAACGTTTCGGCTGCAGGCTACAGACCGAGGGTGTTTCTTATTTATTAGAAAGATAGATTGCAGAAGGATTGCAATATACGGTATTTTATAAATGACATACAGTTTTAGTTATAATATGGATAAATTTGTCCTAAAATGAATATCGTTCGGTTAAATAGCATTTAGGTATAAATATAATTGCACTTTTGTGATTAGCCCTAGCTCTGTAACGTGCAAAATACGCATGCAAATGCGCAACTTTTTGATGGTGGCAGCACGGTCGTGGGTGTCATGTCAGCGCCCAAAAATAAAGATTTCGAAATTCAATGTTGTTTTATGACAAACGTGAATGCGTAATTATAGATGTTTATACTTTTATAGGTACCGGTATATGTGCTATTATTTATAAATCTACTATCATAATATACTCTCACATTCTAGAGGAAAGTATCCCTTTAAATTGACTACGTCACGAATTTTCTACGGTAAAATGTGTAAAATTTGTGTTGCCATTTTTTTACATTAAAAGTAAGAACTAACGGGACTAAACGTATCGTCAAATTCTTACCTGATAAGATTGTTTCTCAACTAGTTAAAAATTCAATTCACGAGTGTATGTTCACATCGAACAATATAGTAAAACAGGAAGTATAATGCGGCAATTTAACCATAAGAAGTGAACAGAATTACTTATATTTTTTTTAAAAGTGGAAATATTTTTTACTATTTACGGTGACGTAATCACTTTTTTCTTTAAGTACATGGTAAGCATCTTCAATGCACCGGCAAACATGATAATTTCAGAGACATATATATATCTAGCTGGGTAGACATAGCATGACTGCTTTGGGATTGTCAATTAGGTACACACTGCACGAAATTAAGGCATGCTAATTAAGCAATTAAGGTATGAGGGGTTCCATGCCCCCCTTTGGCATCCGGAATACTCTCTAATTTTCAGTGGCATCTGGAATACTCCATAATTTTGGGCTGGCATTTGGAATACTATTTAACCTGCAGCCAGCACCCGAATAATACATATATGTATTTCTTAGCTCTCTGAACATATCCACCAGTATAGATTTGCAGGAAACAATGACCTCTCTCCGTCCTCTCTCTCGTCCTCTCTCAGTGTCTCTCATCTCTCTGCTCTCTCCCTCTCTCCGCTCTCTCCTCTCTCCCTCCTCTCTCCCTCCTCTCTTCTCTCTCGTAATCTCCTCTCTCTCTCCGTCTCTCCTCTCTGCTGCTACTCTCTCTCCTCTCATCGTCTCTCTCTCTCATCTCTCGCTCTTCGTCTTCGCTCTCGTCTCTCTGGACTGTCTCTCTTCTCTCTCTCTCTCTTCTCTCTGTTTTCTCTCCCACTCTC